>NC_048300.1:173926003-174003010 GCF_013100865.1 Trachemys scripta elegans
CTTGTGGCACCTTAGAGACTAACAGATTTATTAGAGCATAAGCTTTCGTGGACTACAGCCCACTTCTTCGGATGCATATAGAATATTTTGGATGTTTTCCATTCTATATGCATCCGAAGAAGTGGGCTGTAGTCCACGAAAGCTTATGCTCTAATAAATCTGTTAGTCTCTAAGGTGCCACAAGTACTCCTGTTCTTTTTGTCATATATAGAGTTATTGCTTTGTGAACAGTAAATTCATAACTTTGCTGGGCTCTAAAAATCATGAACTGAATAGAGATGCTGGATTTATGGCTTTACAATAGTCTGTAACTAACTAACAAACTCCTCCCCTCCCCAGCTGCTTCCCCCTTCTTCTTTAGTCCCTGTAACTGGAGAGATATTCATGTGCCACTTCATCTTGAATGGGCCCTTGAAATACATGCTAACTACTACTTAGGCTAAACAATCTGTTCCATCTTGCGTTTAGCTGTGACACTCTGAGTAAGTTTCCCAGATCTGAAGAAGAGCTCTGTGTTAGCTCGAAAGCGTGTCCTCTCACGAACAGAAGTTGGTCCAATAAAAGATATTACCTCACCCACCTTGTCTCTCTAATATCCTGGGATTGACATGGCTACAACAACCCTAACTAGACAAGACAGATAAAGAGTGGGAGAAATGGAGGCAGTTTACAAGTAGAATGAACAGAATGATGATTTGCTGCACATTAGTCATTCCACAGGGGTTTTGTTGAGGGGAAGGGTTTGCAATTTCCTTTTAAAAGAAGCAATCAGATTCTGCATTTTCTCAATGCCCCCGGCAGGGTCTAGCCATCTTTTCTTCCTTATTGCTATTTATTGTTTGTGTTGCAGTAACACCTAGAAGACCCATACGAGATTATTAATATTATTAATAGTATTACCATAGCAACAAGGAGCTCTGGCCCCTAGTTCTATCAATCAGGGCCCCATTGTGCTAGGCACTGTGCATTCACACAGTAATAGACACTTTCTGCTCCAAAGAGCTTACAATCTAAATAGACAAGACTGACAAAAGGCAGGAAGGAACCAGAGGCACAGAGAGATGACGTAACTTGCCTAAGGTCACACAACAGGTCAGTGGCAGAGCCAGGAATAGATCCCAAGTCAATGAGATTTATGCTATGTCTAACTTACAAGCTGTGCTGCTGTAAAAGCGTTTGTATAGCTACGTTATACCGACAGCAGAGAGCTCTTCCATCAACACAATAAAACCAGCTCAACATAGCACTGGGCACACTACCACTTACGCCAACAAAACTCGGGGTATTTTTTTTCCCCACACCCCCTGCGTGATAAAAGTTTTGCTAACGAAAGTGCTAGTGTAGACATGACTTTAGATGGTTAAGTGCCTAAGTCATTTCTGAAAATGGGAGTTAGGCTCCCAAGGCACTTTTGAAAATGTCACCCCAGCTCATTTATTTGGGTGCCTAAATTCTGATTCTGGAGCTGAACATTAGGCACTTATTTTTGAAATCTCGTCTACTTCCCCAGCTGTAAAAATGGCAATAATAATTACACCACCTTCCTACATCATAGGGGTGTTGGGAAGATGCTTGTAAAATGCTTTGGAGATATGTAATAAGAATTATTATTAATGACAAAGAAGGTTAAACCACAATAACTTTAATTAAATGTCTTAAATGTAATTAAAACAGGATTAAGTATATGCCATTTTGACAGCCTGATTATGTAGATTGCGGCATAGGGAATGTTGCTCCCTTTTGAATGAATATCTGACAAAAACAGGACACTTTCCTACTTGTTATAAGACAAGTGCCATTAAATTAACCACTTCTAAATATATCTGTTATTGAGGGTAATGGTTGCTGCCCACAGATAAAAGACATACCTGCTGGCAGTCACAAACCTCACTGAAGCTGATGGGCATGTTAAATACCTTTCATTCAGGTTAAACGATGCAACATTAAATTCCCTGTTGCTTAGTGCTAGCTGAAAAAGTAGACATCACCATCCAAGGTGCCGCACCACATGAGAAGGCCTGAAGAACTACTAACTCTGGAAAAATAAGAGGGGTTTCCCTAGGACTGATTGTAAATGCAGAGGTTGGGGCACTGGTTGGTGGAGCTCTGTGTGTGTCAGAAGCAGACACACTGTGCAGGTTTGGTGCAGACATGTCCCCTCAGACTCCTGATTCGGCACTGGAATGCCATCTCTATGAAGAGGCAGCACAGAGCTGGTAGAGCTACTCTGCATAGATGCACTGGCTCTGCTCAGGGACCATTCTCCAGGAGCATTGTGCAAAGGGGCCATCAAGCTTTGATAAATTGGCCCTCTGTTTCCTAATCTTCATAACTGGAGTGAACATAAGAATGGCTATACTGGGTCAGACCAAAGGTCCATCTAGGCCGTACCGTGTCTTGTGATAGTGGCCAATGCCAGGTGCCCCAGAGGGAGTGAGCAGAACAGGTAATCATCAAGTGATCCATCCCCTGTCGCCCATTCCCAGCTTCTGGCAAACAGAGGCTAGGGACACCATCCCTGCCCATCCTGGCTAATAGCCATTGATGAACCACCATGAATTTATCTAGTTCTTTTTTGAACCCTGTTATAGTTTTGGCCTTCACAACATCCTCTGGCAAGGAGTTCCACAGGTTGACTGTGCATTGTGTGAAGAAATACTTCCTTTTGTTTGTTTTAAACCTGATGCCTATTAATTTCATTTGGTGACCCTTAGTTCTTGTGTTATGAGAAGGAGTAAATAACACTTTCTTATTTACTTTCTCCACACCAGTCATGATTTTATAGACCTCTATCATATCCCCCCTTAGTCGTCTCTTTTCCAAGCTGAAAAGTCCCGGTCTTATTAATCTCTCCTCCTATGGAAGCCGTGCCATACCCCTAATAATTTTTGTTGCCCTTTTCTGAACCTTTTCCAATTCCAATAAATCTTTTTTGAGATGGGGCGACCCCATCTGCACGCATTATTCAAGATGTGGGCATACTATTGATTTATATAGCAGCAACATGATATTTTCTGTCTGGTTATCTATCCCTTTCTTAATGATTCCCAATGTTCTGTTCAATTTTTGATTGCCGCTACACACTGAGTGGATGTTTTCAGTAAACTATCCACAATGATTCCAAGATCTCTTTCTTGAGTGGTAACAGCTAATTTGGACCCCGTCATTTTATATGTATAGTTGGGATTATGTTTTCTAATGTGCATTACTTTGCAATTATCAACATTAAATTTCATCTGCCATTTTGTTGCCCAGTCACCCAGTTTTGAGAGATTCTTTTGTAGCTCTTCACAGTCTGCTTGGGACTTAACTATCTTGAGTAGTTTTGTATCATCTGCAAATTTTGCCACCTCACTGTTTACCCCTTTTTCCAGATCATTTATGAATATGTTGAATAGGACTGGGCCCAGTACAGACCCCAAAGGACATCACTATTTACCTCTCTCTATTCTGAAAACTGATCATTTATTCCTACCCTTTGTTTCCTATCTTTTAACCAGTTACCAATCCATGAGAGGACCTTCCCTCATCCCATGACAGTTTATTTTAATTAAGAGCCTTTGGTGACGGACCATGTCAAAGGCATTTTGAAAATCTAAAAATACTATATCCACGGGGTTCCCCTTGTGCACATGCTTGTTGGGCCCCCTCAAAGAATTCTAGTAGATTGGTGAGGCATGATTTCCCTTTACAAAAACAATGTTGACTCTTCCCCAAAAAATTATGTTCATTTATGTGTTTGACAATTCTGTTCTTTACTATAGTTTCAACCAGTTTGCCCAGTACTGAACTCAGGCTGACTGGCCTGTAATTGCTGGGATCACCTCTGCAGCCCTTTTTAAAAATTGGCGTCACATTAACTATCCTTCAATCATTTGGTACAGAAGCTGATTTAAATAATAGGTTACAGACTACAGTTAGTAGCGCTGCAATTTCACATTTGAGTTCCTTCAGAACTCTTGGGTGAATACCATCTGGTCCTGGTGACTTATTACTGTTTAGTTTATCAGTTTGTTCCAAAACCTCCTCTAATGACACCTCAATCTGGGACAGTTTCTCAGATTTGTCACCTAAAAAGAATGGCTCAGATTTGGGAATCTCCCTCACATCCTCAACCATGAAGACCGATGTAAGAATTCATTTAGTTTCTCCGCAATGGCCTTATCATCCTTGAATGCTCCTTTAGCATCTCGATCATCCAGTGACCTCATTGGTTGTTTAGCAGGCTTCCTGCTTCTGATGTACTTACATTTTTTTTTGCTATTACTTTTTCAGTCTTTGGCTAGCTGTTCTTCAAATTCTTTTTTGGCCTTCCCAATTATATTTTTACACTTCATTTGCCAGAGTTTATGCACCTTTCTATTTTCCTCACTAGGATTTAACTTTTACTTTTTAAAGGATGCCTTTTTGCTTCTCACTGCTCCTTTTTGTTGTTTAGCCATGGTGGCTCTTTTTTGGTTCTCTTACTATGTTTTTTAATTTGGGGTATACATTTAAGTTGAGCCTCTATTATGGTGTCTTTAAAAAGTTTCCATGCAACTTGCAGAGATTTTACTTTTGGTGCAGTACCTTTTAATTTATGTTTAACTAACCTCATTTTTGTTTAGTTCCCCTTTCTGAAAATAAATGTTACAGTATTGGCTGCTGTGGTGTTTTCCCTGCCACAGAGATGTTAAATTTAATTATATTATGGACCTCCTCTTGGGATGTATCAATAAAATGGCAGCACTCCCTCAGACCAGACCAGCATCCCTGAAACAGTGACAAGTACCATGTTCCTCAAAAGTGTTTAGAAAACTGTGCCTCTACAGCAGAGATCAGCTTGTGATTCTTTTTCTGTCCTGTGTCTCTCCCCCCCCCCCAATTTTCATGCACAGTAGCTAAGGCTTGATCTACATTTAAAAGTTAGGTCAACATAGCTATATTGGTCAGGGAGTGTGAAAAATCCACATCTGTGTGACCGACATACCTATGTTAACCTAATCCCCAGTAAAAAGAAGAACAGGAGTACTTATGGCACCTTAGAGACTAACAAATTTATTAGAGCATAAGCTTAGTCTCTAAGGTGCCACAAGTACTCCTGTTCTTCTTTTTGCGGATACAGACTAACACGGCTGCTACTCTGAAACTAATCCCCAGTGTAAATGCAGCTATGTCAACAGAAGAATGCTTCCATTGACGTAACTACTATCATTCAGGGAGCTGATGTTCTTAAACTGATGAAAATACCCCTTCTGTTGGTGTAGACTGTGTCTACCATGTTATGCTAGCATAACTATGGCAACCTAGCTATGCCAGTATAGTCTTCATAGGATAGACAAACCCTAAGTGTGCTGTCATTGTGCATATTAGCCAGTGTCCAACTGTTATCATGCATAAGCAATTATCTTTTTCTTTCTGGATCTAATATTTTCAGTTTTTCATTGTGCTTCATTGTACATTTTATGTCCCTTGCATTTCTAAGATGAGTCATAAAATGAGAAATGTAGCATTTTTCAGTAAATGGTGGCAATCACTGAATAATTTAAACTCCTCTGGATGCCATATTTGCTTGAACAGGCTTGTGTTTTGCATAAGGCATCCAAATAGACTAGTTTTGTGAGTACTTGTCTTAATTTGTGATACAAATCTTTAATCCAGACTCCCTCCAAAGGGTGAAGATGTGTTATAAAAGTCTTGAAATTTCAACTGGTGTTGCTGATTTTCTTGGTAGTAATTTTTCATCCTGACCCAGAAGTTGCTGTCAGAGTTAATAAAATTTCAGATATGTTTGAGTGATAATTTCTTTATTAACAATTCCCTTTTTGTTTTATTCTACAGTACAGAATGTACATGCTTTTGGTAGACATTTCTTGCTATAAAACATGCTTAAAAACTGACACTTTAAAATGATTTTTGATTGGTAATTGATATCATTACTTCTTTTGGTCTTGTAGCTACTGATCACATTTATAGGAATATTTTGATATTTAATACTTTGCTGCTCTTTGTGTTCTGTAAGTCACTAAATAACACACACAAGCCTCCCTATTTCATAAGATTTTAGCTTTTAACCCTGCCTCTCTGTAAAATCAGATGTCCTATAACATGGCTGATGCTACAGGATGGAAGATGCCTCCACATTACAGGGTGAGGCTTAAACATTTATTTTCAAAATTGTGCTCATGTTTTTGAACTTTTTGATGCGTAATTTCACTCATCTGAAATTGGACAGAAAAGATTTCTGTCAGTACATTCAATTCATAAAAAAGAAATCCATTGTGTTAGTAGGTTAAATATACCCCATAAGTACCAGAATATGTTTTCAATAGCCGATTGATATTGCTGGTGATCGTCCAGCCAGCCAGCTTCTTGTTCCACTACAAACAGCATTTCCTGGTGCTGCCTGGCACAACTCTGGTCACCAAAAAGCTGTAGTGCCAGAGGGAGTGTGCATCAAGGGGCTGTGTTCCACTGAAAATGGCTGTTTGCCAGACAAAGATGGTTTTCCCCCTTCCACTCAGTCCTAAAGCACATGTGTTGGCCCCACAGCAGGAGATAAAACATGAGGTAGATTAAACTCACTGTCCTAGGTGTGCTCTGTAGTCAGGTGCAGTAAAAGATCTGGCCATCAGCAAACCCTCCAATAGCTGCACAGGCAGCTGCAAAAGGACTAGCTTCCAAGTGGAGCTACAACTAAATGTGCCCAGGGCAGACCAAGAGCCATCTGTGAGAGGTGCCATAAATCAGTTTGCATTCAGATGTTGTTGACATGCGGGTGGGTGGGAGTGCACAAGGGAGAGTGCCGCAATACTATTCCACACAGTTTGTCAGACACATTGGACCTAGACAGTCACATACCTCTTTCCTTCCTTCATGTTTTAATCAATCAATCATCCATTCTGTCCTGTTCTTCCTGTCCCCCCCATTTGTGTTTTTACTTTAATCTGATAACAATTACAGATCAGCACCAAAAGAACACATGAGCTCTAGCAACTGGCTCCTCACCTGAGATTTAAAAATTGTTGAAATAATCTGATAAAACCTGCTGATTTAAATCCTCCTCCCCACGTCTCTATTTTATACATATTGTTGCTTCCCCAGTACCTGCAGTCTCTGCCTGTCAAGATGTTGTGAAATTTCGACCTAACCACCTGAGGAGAAGATGCAAAAAGGAAAACAAACAAATAACAAGCATTTCTAAATACCTGTGCTATAAATCCTGTTTCATTTCTGTTCTGCTTCCAAAACTGACAAGTTATTTATTTATTTGATATTGCACCAATAACAAGGGAGTAGGCTCCATGCAGTCCAGTTATTAAAAGATACCTGAGTCAAAATGACTCACAGTGGTCCCATCCTTCACGGCTCTGGTTCAAGAAAGTACTTCGCCATTTGAAGTTAATGGAAGTGCTTTTCTGAATTAGGACTCCTGTCCTGCATAAGCTTATGGCATCTGATTTAGCCAACAACATCCAATCAAAAAAGAAAAGGATTATCTATTGTTGTTTATACAGTTCTGTAGATGTGAAAACAACGCTCACTCAGAAAAGCCTGACTGAACACAAAAGCATTGTAGTATAATTGGAAGCTTGCTAAGCTTGGGCTCTGATGGACAATGGGCTTGTCTAAATCACAAAATGTTTTTGTGTCTGAATGTGGTTGTGAATGGCTGAGTCAATACAACCTATCTGGTGACACAGTGTTAAATGTGATTTGTTTTGGTCTTCAGTGACTGGCAAGTTATGCTCAACGTCGTGTCAGAAATCAGGGCTGTTTCTGAGTCATACCCAGATCAGAAACCTGACTGATCAGGATCAAAGACATTTATAGACACGACATGTGATATCTGCCATCCTCTAACTTTTCATAAACAGGGAAGGTCTAAATCTGGATAATTTGTGACTGCTAATGCCAAGAGATGGCTTTCCAAGCAGCACCTATTTAAGGGCAGCTGGTATCCTACCTTTCCAAAGGGAAATGTTAATAATTCCATGTCAATAATGGCTTTGGTGCCGCCTGGTAGGGGCAAATGCCTATTTCACTGGTGGTCAGATGCAGTAATCTCATTTCCGAATCCACCTCACAGAGCAACATGGTTTAACTTCATCAAAGAAAGACTAGGCCCTATATCCATGGATTTCTAAACCACGTGATGGAGTATTATATCTCCATTATGTCATCAGCAGAAGTGGCTGAATAATGCAGCCTCCCTAAGATGTTTGGTAACCCTCTGGGTCTATCAGTCTTTGGAACTATCAAAATACTAGGAACAGGACATAGAGCTTACACTAGTATCAGAGGGGTAGCCGTGTTAGTCTGAATCTGTAAAAAGCAACAGAGGGTCCTGTGGCACCTTTAAGACTAACAGAAGTATTGGGAGCATAAGCTTTCATGGGTAAGAACCTCACTTCTTCAGATGCAAGAGAAGTACCTTGGTGTCCGGGCATGGCAGGAGACGGAAGACGTGTGTGATGACCGCGATGTCACAGAGCTCTCCCATACGGGGGACGCTGGCACCACCGTGCCTGCTTACACTGTTTACCCAGATTCTACATGGATAGAACCTCCAGAGAGGAATGAGTTCTCTGCCGCCATCTATTGGTGAACGTGAGGAAGTATGGCTATAAGTAGAACTACCCATAATCCCTCCAGTGACATTTCAGGAGTCACCACAACTGATTATAAACACAGAATTGGTTGGTTAGTAGAACTCAAAAGAGCTGGAGGTAAGAATTCCTACTTTAGGGTAAGGAGTATATCCTTGATAGCAAGGACTCTTCTCAAAGGTGCTACATGCTGCTGGTTCCCCTTTTCTGAGGATCTTAGTATGCTAGGAGGACCCTTTGCTGAAGCCACAGTAGACAGCAGCAGAGCTAAGTGAACACTGGAGAGGTAAAGGCCTAGTACATAAAGCTGAAATCACTACACCTGAGTTAGGTGATGGAGTGTCAGGCCAGGACCATGCAGCATTTCCTAAAGAACTGGAGAAAGGCCTCAGGGCTCTGGGATTATGTTACCCACTGACACCAAACTGTGAAGGGGGTTTAGCAAAGGGGGGAATGGATAAATAATGAGGTAAAGGGATATTTGCCTATTGGACATTCACACTGGTGGGTGGGAAACAGAGTTAATAGACTACTGCCAGAGCTATCATAGGGGATCATTTTATTTATCAGTCATATAAATATATTGTTGCTGTATTTCCCAGGTTGATGATGTGTCCCCCTTTCCCTCTTATAAATGCTTTCCTTGTTTCATACACAGACTCAGAGTTCGTGAGTGGGGGGAAGTATTGCCTAGTAAATGTGCTCAGGGAAGGTATTTGGTGATCCCAGAAATTCTGGGTGGGAGCTCGAGCTGGTGGTGCTTGCTAGTTTTAAGTTAGACCCCAAGTTATTTGAACCCAGCCCTTGTTGCTACCAACAGCATGTAGAAGAAAGGTTACAGTGGCAGAATTCTCATGAGTTTGGAGAACTCCCAAGAGCCTAAGCCAATAAATGAAGTCACTATGAACTATACCCTCCACCCTATATAACTCCCTCCTGCAAGGACACCCCTCACCTGGCCCAGCAGCAAGGGAGGTATGTCAGTCTGTACCCACCTTTAGAATAATCTATTTCTCATTAGTCCTCTGCCTCACTCCCAGATCTCACAGTCTGAGGCCTCCCAGTTCAGGGCAGCTCTCACCTGCACTGATCTGAATCTGTCCCTGAGCTGCTCCCCAACACTGGGCCAGAACAGCAGGCAACCTGCAAGCAACAAAAAAGAATCATGAGAATCAATATAACCAGTTAGGCCTGATCCAAAGCCCATTCAAGTCAATAGGACTTCAATGGGTTTTTGATTAGAGCCTAAATGCTTTCCCCATCTATTTTTTTGACTTCTGACCTTAATCATTAGTGTTTGTTCAAAGCCTTACACAAGGATAAGGCTAGCACTTTAGATGCAGTGCAAGTGCAGAGCTTTCATAACTGTTGGAATGGTGAGACATATAAATGGCATTTAGGATCCTCATACATCACTTTCCACTCCTCGGTCTTACCCTTGCAATTATTAATAACTCTGCCTTCTTTCCTGGCTGTAACTGTGAAAAGGGTAGCAAACCCAGTGTGTAAATGGAGCTTTCAGCTAAAGAGGGGAGTGAGTTGGTTATAGCTTTTTTTTCTGTCCCCGTCATCAGTTATTCTTGTTGATTTGATAAAAATGTGTGTTTTATTTTCAGCCTAAGTGGCTGATGTTAATGATTAACAGCAGAGGAACAAAAAGATGGGTTACCCAGGAGAGGTTTCTGTGGTAACTAACAGTGGGAGGTGGTAGAAACAGAGGTGAGTGAATGAATATACGTTGCAGCTATATTAAAAATGCCTGTGATGGAGAGGCTGCTCTTCAAAGAAGAAGGCAAGTCAGAAAATTGCCTCCTTTGTCTCTCTTATTTTGGAGAATGGCAATAGATAAATTCCAGCCTCCTGAAAAATTCATTATTCACTCTGGGAATTTCTTTTGCCTCAAGGCAGCAAATTTAGAAAAGTACTTCTTAAAAAAAAGAGAGAGAGAGATTTGCTTAGCCACATCAGAATGCTACAGATGTTGAAGCTCTGGACTAGGCATGCTTTATTTCTAAAACCCAATGCCTTTGTTCCACGTTGTTATATCAGATCAACTTGCGACATGCCATGTAACATGGCTTTGCCAGGCATGACTCTCTGTTGCCTGATTAGACAATGCAATTGTAGAAAAGAACTAAATAAGCATGTTGCTTCAGGCATGGCGAACCCCTGAGCTGAACAAGTCTATTGACTTCTTGAAAGAACAAGAAGGGTGGTGCTAATCAGCAGTCTCTGCAAAGCAAGACAGGTGATTTGCCAGCTTCCCTGTCGCACCTGTTTGGGAATAGAGTTCAATGGAAGCAGTATCAACAAAACTCTTTAGAGTTCAGGATCTCTGAGTTTTCACGAGTAGCATTGGGTGAAAAGGTGCGAAACATTGTGTCAATCATTTTCATTGTTACTTACTATGGGCTTTATAATTCTGAGATTTATCTTTGCTCCCCACTGAAACTTGCTCCCCAAGTTCTTGGGTAGGCAGCAATTTTCTTATGATTGCAATTTGGAAGTTATTTTCTTATTTTCCTAGGCTTTTTATACATTGTAATTTTGGCTACTGGCTTTAACTGTTTACATAGTATTATATGCCTATCTCCTTTGAAATAATATTTCTTTAAGCATTAAGTGATTTTAGTCCTTATGAAAAGTGCTGGATTGAAAGAATCTACAGACTTGCAGTCTCCATTTAACCACAGGACTGGCACAGCATTGTCTTGGATTGTGTACAAAATTGGGGGAAGATATAGTCCCTGCCCTGCAGACTTAAACCTACTTAGAGACAGACCTAGCATGTAAGGAGTTTGACAGCCAATAAGAAGGAAGGGAAAACCAGGTAAAGGATGATAAAACCTTTGCTTAATTGTTTATTAAGCTCCCACTGTCGTAATTGCTCCAGATTACACAGGAATTGGCCAACTGTATAGTTCTGAAATTCTTGCAGTGAAAAAACGGTTACCGAGGAAAAATTATGTTTGTGAAAATAAGCTCTTTACATTCACCTGAACTGTTTTGTTTGCACTTTCCTGAAATTCCTTTCAGAAAAGCTGATGGATTCTCAAGGTTTCTTTTCAGATCTGAGTCTATTTTCTCATTATGCTAGTATTCATGGACACAACAGCATTGCAGTCTTCTCCTTCCTTTTATTCATTACATTTATTTGAAATGTTTTTTCTGCAAGTTTTTCTTACTCAGTAGATTGGCTGTATTAGATAAACAATCTTTCTAACTTTGGTGCTTAGAGGTGATTGGTCCCTTAAATTACCAGATGGTATTTTTGTTCCTTGACTGAATGAATGCAACAATTATAATCAGGAGGAGTGGCTTGAAAAAACCTCTGTGGCTTTGAATCTCTCAGGGAGAAGTAGCAGAAAAACAGGATATGGGAGCTTTAGAAAATTGTATACTTTTTCCTTTCTGGGCCCCCACAGTTTGTCTAAGGCATCATTTCTTCAAAAAATTCCCCATGAACACGTTTATTGGCTGGGTACAGAGTGTCAATTTAATTTTCCCTCACAGTCCCATAAGACAATTGCACATATGTCCACAATCCTAGTTCTGAAGGGTGCAGTCAAATTTGTGTCTGGCTGATTTTGTGGTCTATGTAAAATTTGCTTTCCGTGAATACTTATGTGTGACTTTCAACTTTGATTTCCATGCACATTTGTGTGAGTAAAATTCAATCATTTACCTACTTGTGGGAAGCAAACATAGCTGGAATTAATTAATTTTAAAATCAGAGTGAATATTTGTGAAAATATTTTTGTGGTGTTCCCCTAACTCCAGCTTCTATGACAGAACCACCGAAATTTAAAGTATTTTATTTTATCTCTTTGATAAGACCATCACGTGTCTGTGCCTCCAATTTTGAGCAGAATTCTTCTTTGACAGACTTGCCAATTCAAAAGTCAACCTCAGTTGATTGAAATGAAAGAAAGGAATTGAACTTCAGTTCTCCCTCAGAATCATTCTTCTCTTTTCCCAGCCACATATTATTTCTGGTTCTCAGTGAAATGAAATAGATTTGAACTTATCGAAATGAAGTTTCAAGCATAGAAACAGAGCTCTGGCCCATTATATTTTGCTGGGGTTGAAATTGGGCAAATGGAAAAAAGATCTGAAGCTACAAAGCAGTGCAACGTAGAATCAAATTTCTTCCTAGATTAAATGGCTTTTCCATTTGTAATGTTAAGAACTAGTGCAGTATTTTTGTCATTAATAGTCAGGTGTTCATTATGCATTGCTTCTTAACGTTGTCTCCCTTGTAATCTCTATTGCACAACTCCTTCCTACTCGGTGCTAGCACTGAGTTTTGAAGTCAACAGGAAAATTTTGGAGCATTGGTGGCTTGTAATTACCATTCTGGGATGAATCAATAATGGGATACTGGGCAGTACACAAGCAAACTCTAAAATTCTGCTTCCTCTTTCCTCCCTGAGAATAATATGGGTCTGATCTTTCAAAGAGGGTTACTAACATAAGACACATGAGGAGGGACTAGATATTAAACATTTCCCTCTTCTGCAGTGATTTGAGGTTTAGAAGCTGACTGCTACTGAGCCAGTGTTTCAGATTTCAGTCATGTTTCCAACCCAGTTGGAAGCATAGGAGATTTATGCCCTGAACAGGATTCATGTATTAATGTGAATTGTTGAGCCACAGTGTTTCTTCAAATATTTAATTTTGTGACAAGTTTTATTATATTTGCTTTCCTTCATGTCATACCTCCCCCCACACACCCATCCTGTACAACTCTCCATAACACACACATTCACCATCTGGGAAACAGTCTGTATCTGGTTTGGAACCCACACTTAGAGCTATTTGCTACAAGATGCTAATGTACCATATTAATCATCAGTTTGACTCCCTTGTGTTGCATTTTTAGAAGGTCTAACTTGACTAATTTGTCTAATTATTTACAATCCCATTTATAACAAGTTTTCTTACAGAAATTACTTCTTCTGATGCAAAGTAAATAATTCACTTTTCACAGACCTTTGAGGATGGTGCCATCTGAATTTCTGTTACCTCAAGAAATTCTGATTTTGCAATTCAATTCACATGCAGCACAAATGTGAAGTATGTGACTCAAGTCAAGAGGTCACTGTTGGGTCAAAGCTATGAAAATATATGGCAACATCAATACACTGGGAGAAAACTTACTGAGAAACTACTGAAGTGCAAAAATCATTACAGCTGCAGAGAGGACATTTTGTATCTCTTTGCCTTCTTGTTTTTGAATCTTAGGTCATTTTTTCCAGCTTTTCTCTGCAACAATGAGGGCTGGAAACTTTTTTTTTAATGAAATCTGAAATTCCCATGATTCCTGGAGCTTGGGCTTTAAGCAAAAACACCAGACTGCATGAGTCACAACACTAGAGAAGGAATAGAAGAGACTGGTGGAATAGGGACATAGGAAATTACATCCAGAGTTTGGCTGGACTACGGGAAAGAGTGGTGTTCTTAAAGCATGTTAGCTAATATGATTTTTAAGCAGGACTTTACAGCCAGCAGAGAGAGGACAAATCATGTTCTTTAAACATTTAAGCTACTTAACTAACACATTGAAAAGACCATTTTCCCTAGTGTAGACATGCTGATTGGATAGAAAATGTGCTTAATAATAATGTTAAACTCTCAGGGGAAATTTTTCGCTGTTTTCTATTGATCCTGCCTAGGGTTAAGCATGTCCAGGAATATGATAAATATGACAGGTCCTTGTCTACATGCCCTAACATATGATTTTCTATTCAGATAAGCCTATAGGAAGGATGGATGCAGAACCTCCCTTTTTATACAGGCCTCCTAGGAAGAGGGCTAGCCCTCAGAAACTGATATATAATAAAATCAGTGCAACCCCCAGTGTGGGGATTTAGTTGTACTGCTGTGAAAGTGTTTGTATCAGAATAGCTTATTTTGGTAAATGTAAATGCTTCTAAACATCCTCTGTGGCAAATTGGCATCTAGAAAAAGACCCAAAGGATGCCCAAAATTGCATTTCAAGGATGTGTGCAAGACTGCAAAGAAATGGACATGGATGTGGATAATTGAGAAGATCACACTCAGGACTGCAGCATTTGGAAACAACCTTAACAAAGGTCTCTGGAGTTCTGAGAGGAAGCAGTCCAGCTTAGCAGGTAAGAAAAGAGCTCGCAGCAGGCAGAGCCCAAAGAGTCGAAACACAACCTTTAAATGTGACAGATGTGGCAGAGATTGTCTCTCTCAAGTGTGTCTCTTCACCCACAGTCACGGCTGCCATAAAATCAACTGAGTAAATTCTTTACTTCTCAGTGGCGCATATCCATGGTCTCTTGAGACTGATGCCTACTACTACTAAGCATTTCTATATTGATATTACTGCATCCATACTAAGGAGTTCCACTAGTTTAACTAGATCAGTTTCCAAACTGATATAATTAAATGGATACAAAACCTGTGTGTAGACAAGCTCATAAACTGGTGCTGTCACAAAAGCAGAGAGATGTGTATTGGCCCCCGCATCCAGTATGTTTAACACCCATTGGATTTGTCACTGGTAGGTTTTTATCCAGCTGTCACATTTACGTTCCCAGCTCTCAACACATCTAACCCAATTTCCATGTCTTTAAGAAAAAAAATTCTGCTATCAGTTTAAACACCAATCTCTGTGGGGGCTGAAACAGCAGTAGGGAGATGTGGTGATGCTAACCAATTAAGTATTGGCACAAACATCCATTTTCCCTGGTTACCATACTCACCTTTTCTGCTATACTCCATTTTCTCAGATACAACCTGCTATTTTTCCATTTCTCATAGAAATTAGAGATGGAAAAGTTGTCTAGTCTATTTCCCCCTGCCCACGTATTTTCAAATACATTATCCAGTCCAATTTAAATGACTCAAGTGTTTGGGGCTTTCACTGCTTCTTTTGGGAGAACATTCCACAGTCTAACAGGCTTCGCTGCTGGCAATTTCTTCCAGTTTTCTTTGCTCGATGCCATCCCCGTACTCCTAGTTACTCACACCGCTGAGCTACGCCAGACAGTTCCTACGCTCTTGGTGACTAAACCATCCAAATTCTTGGAGGCGTGTATATCCCCTGCCATTATCCGTTAGATAAGCTGTGCATATTTAATTGGTTTAATCTTTTCTTAACTCCCTCCAGCCCCACAAATCATGTTTGTTGCTTTTTTTTTTAATTGCTTCCAATTTGTTGACATCTTTCTTGGGTATTCATAGATTTATTTTTTTTAAAGGCTAGAATGGACCATTATTATAGAATCATAGAAATGTAGGACTGGAATGGACCTCAATAGGTCATCTAGTCTAGTCACCCACACTGGGGCAGGACTAAATATTATCTAGACCTGTGGTTCTCAAAGCCGGTCCACCGCTTGTTCAGGGAAAGCCGCTGGCAGGCCAGGCCAGTTTGTTTACCTGCTGCGTCCGCAGGTTCGGCCTTTCGTGGCTCTCACTGGCCGCGGTTCGCTGCTCCAGGCCAATGGGGACTGTGGGAAGCAGTGCGGGCTGAGGGATGTGCTGGCAGCCCTTCCTGCAGCGGTGAACCGCAGCCAGTGGGAGCCGCGATCGGCTGAACCTGCGGACGTGGCAGGTAAACAACTTGGCCCGGCCGGCCCGGGGCTTTCCCTGAACAAGCAGTGGACCGGCTTTGAGAACCACTGCTCTAGACTGTCAGTGGCAGGTATTTGTCTAACCTGTTCTTAAAAACCTCCAATGACGAAGTTTCCACAACCTCCCTAGGTAACTTTCTTCAGTGCTTAACTACCCTTACAGTTAGGAAGCTTTTCCTAATGTCTAACCTAAATCTCTCTTGCTGCAATTTAAGCCCATTACTTCTTGTCATCTAGTCTAACCTGCAGTATAACACAAGCAATAGAATATCACCAAATAAGTCCTGCATCAAGCCCAATCCCTTCTGGTTGAGCTAGAGCAAATACTGAGATTTCCAGACCTAATCACAGAGGGCCAGAATATCTGACCTAGTTTACCCAACTCTGGTTGACTTGACTGGCTAATGACAGATTGCATCTTCCTGGGGCAATTCCTGAGTGGCATAGGGCTTCTGAGCCAACAGTCTAGCCTCCAGTACGGTAGACAAACTGCAGCATCCCTAGGTCCTGACATTCTCTGGGTGCTGAGATGACCATTTGGGACTTGGGGAAGTTGGAGAAAAATTCAAGCAGCCCTGAAGGAGGTCAGACTAGATCAGGGGTGGGCAAACTTTTTGGCCCGAGGGCCACATCTGGGTATAGAAATTGTATGGCAGGCCATGAATGCTCATGCAATTGGGGTTGGGTTCAGGACAAGGTGAGGGCTCTGGCTGGGGTGCGGGCTCTGGGGTGGGCCAGAAATGAGGAGCTCAGGGTGCGGGAGGGGGCTCCGGGCTGGGGCAGGGAAGGTAGGGGGGAAGGGCTCCGGCAGGAGGTGCAGGCTCTGGGGTGGGGCTGGGGATAAGGGTTTTGGGGTGTAGGAAGGTGCTCCGGGTTGAGACTGAGGGGTTCGGAGGGTGGGAGGGGGATCAGGGCTGGGGCAGGAGATTGAGGCACAGGGTGGCTCAGGAGTGCAGGCTCCAGGCGGCGCTTACCTCAAGTAGCTCCTGAAAGCAGCGGCATGTCCCTCCTATGCGGAGGCGTGGCCAGGTGGCTCTGCTGCGTGCTGCCTCACCCACAGGCGCTGCCCCTGCAGCTCCCATTGGCTGCAGTTCCCAACCAATGGGAGCGGGGACAGTGTGTGGAGTGGAGCCCCCTGGCTGCCCCTACGCATAGGAGTCAGAGGGGGGACATGCCACTGCTTCTGGGAGCAGCTCCTGGCCCTCTCCCAAGCTGGAGCACTGAACTAGGGCAAGCCCCAGACCCCTCTCCCCAGTGGGAGCTCAAGGGCCAGATTAAAACAGCTGGTGGGCCGGATCCAGCCTTCAGGCCATAGTTTGCCCACTCCTGGATTAGATCATCAGAATGATCCCATCTAGCCTTAAAATCTATGAACATGCTAGGGACTTGCCTGATCCCCAGCTGGACTCAGGGTTGGGAGGAGAGACAACATACAGCTAGCTGCTTTTTGCCCCCACATCACCTGAGCTGTACGAAGGGCAGCTCAGATGCAGCCCATGATCAGAGCTACTATATTGCATAGATTTTTCTTCCTTTTGTCAGACAGAGAGGAAGCAGGAACAATCGTCTCTCTGTTCCATGTTCAGGGTTTGGACTGAGCTAATACTTGTTCACAATTGTACCAGCACTTCTTTAATCCTCCACTCTGCTCCCTGGCATTCCAAGCAGGAAACTAAAATAAACAAGCTCTTTGTCACAGTAGTGGTAGTGACAGAGATCTTATTCTTAGGAATTTCACATTGCTTCTTTGCTTGGAGCTTTTTCAGCTGAAAGCCCTGAATTGGTGGGTGGGCAGATGAAAATGGGCATGGAGTGATAGTTGAGTAAAAGATTTGGGAAACAACAGGATAATACAGGGCCGGCCTTAGTGAAAATGGTGCCCTGGGTCAACTTGTATTTTGGCACCTCCCCTCCTCTTCCCTCCCCTCCCACCATCACTCCTGGCTCCTACGGGTTCCCTGGGCTCCCACCCCCCCGCCGCCATCACCTCCTGGCCATTTCCTATACTTCATCTGGAATGTCCACAGGAAAGTCCATTCAATGTAGATGAGTGTCTCATTTTGTACAAGATTTGTTGCAAATTTTGTACAAATATTTGTTGCAAATATGTAAGAGTGGTTGCAACAATGATCTACATGTTCATGTTTTAATCAGATAACGTCACAATGAGTAACTGCTACAACTAGTAAATTCCTAGGCCACTGTTAGTAGAAGCGCAGAAGTAAGGATGGCATGGTAAATGGTGTATTGCCACACTTACTTCTGTGGTGGCTTGTGGTGCCTGGCACTTGGCCTGCGGCTCAAGGCGGGCTTCGTGCTGTCACATGGGGGCTGCATCTAGCCAGAGCCCACGGCCCTCCTGCAGCTTCTCGCCACTCCTGGCTCACCACGAGCATTTTGACAGGAAGTATCAAGCAGTAATAACAATAATAATAGTGTGTGTGTGTGAATGAGAGAGAGAGAGACACAGAGAGATCCTGTTTGTGTGTGTGACTGTGTGTTGGGGGATTGTGTGACAGAGTGTAAGTGTGTGTGTGTGTTAGGGAAGTTTGAGAGACAGTGAGCGCATGGTCACTTTAAGTTCCCCCTTCCCCCATGCTTGGCCCCCCTCACTCACATGGAAGTTTTGCTCCTCCTGGGCCTGGCCCGGCCGGCCCCCGCCGAAGACCAAGCAGCGCAGGGCCGCAGGCAGGGAGGGATTCGGCTCCGCTCCAGGCAGTGAACGGTGCACGTGCCATCAGTGACCAGCCCCGGTCGGCTGAGGAGCGAGTGAGGGAGAGGTCAGAGAGGGCGGAGGCGGGGAGAAGCCTGCCATCTCAGTGTGGGGGAGGGGCTGGAGAAGAGAGGAGTCTGGCCACAGCCAGCCAGGGGCAGCCCAAGCCCCTTGTGGCACCCCCCTGGCTATGGCGCCCTGGGCGAGGGCCCTGTTTGCCCAGCCCTAAGGCCGGCCCTGCCAGGTAATAGGAGGGGAGGTAAATGTGCAATAGCTGAGAGAGAAAGGGATGTAACTAGACATCAGCAGGGAATATGGTATAGGGGGAAAAGATTGAGAGTAAAAAGAGAAAACAAATGAGAAAATGTATTATTTGAATTGTGGTTGTACCAGGAGGGTCCCATTAGGGCCCCATTGTGCTAGGTATTGTACAAACATATAAAAAGACACAGTCCTTGCCCCAAAACAAGACATTTCATGTGACTCGCTGAGCGCCCTCCCCTCCCACTGCAGTCAGGAATAAGCCCTTGAGTCACAAATGCCCAGGGCATTTGCAGTGAAGAAGTGCATAAGGAATGTTGTGATTCTGCAGAGGGACCAGACACAGTCCTGGTTTTATTGTGAGTCTCATGATATATTTAGTGTTTTTATTAAAGCCCTAGCTCCTGGAATCATGTTATTGCATGAAAATCTCAGCTTTTATTAAAAAGGAGTGAGTGTCTGGCCCTCATGGTTGTGGAGAAAAGCTTGAAGATATGAATCCTAATGACTCAAAAATCAGAGGAATCCTGAAACTCTATTTTAAAAGATCTCATGATTTTGTAGCTGATCTCGTGATTTGGTGGGGGGCAGGGGTTTTGACAAGACTTTGTGCATAAAAAGGGGACACAGCCTCTGCAGAGGATAGGAGCAGACAATGCGTGGGGAGGGGCATATTCTTGGAAGAGGTGCAATGAAGAGGAAGTATCAAACAATGAAAGATGCCATGAAACAACTGTTAGTTTATTAAATATTTTAATGCATCTGAAAATTGACTTAGGGTAGAAGAAATGGAATAATTTTTTAATAAATAGAAATGATAAATTATACATTTAATAAATTATACATGGCAAAATATTACTGAAATATTAAATAATGATCTTATATACATAACATATTATTTATTAATAATTATTTTCAATGAAGTATTTGTGAAGCTACGTCCAGGTGCAGTTTCTTATCTGAAAAGTGACAATAAAAGTGACATGGGAGTCAGGGGAGAAAGGTTCCTGTCTGAGCCGCAGTGGCTTCCAAGTCAAACATGCTCAAGTAAAACCAGTCCTGCAGCCTCAATTTCAGCTGTGCAAATCCAAGCTGTGTACTTTCCTTCTTGCCAATAGCAACTAGTAATAAGGTTCTGCAGCAGAGTTATGCCCCTGGTTCCCCTGTGTCCTGCATCCCTTTCCACTCAATTCTAATAGATCATATAAGGAAACACCAGAGAGCCCTGGGAACGCAAGACTGGTCTGACCCACTATGGCCAATGGGCCAGTGCCCTGTCTCTGACAGTGGCCAATGCCAGATGCTTCAGAGAGAATGAACAGAACAGGATATAATTATTGAGTGATCCATCCCTTGTTGTCCAGTTCCAGCTTCTGGTAGTTGGAAGCTTAGGGACACTCAGAGCATGGGTTGCATCCCCAACCATCTTGCCTAATAGCTGTTGATGGACCTATCCTCCATGCATGAATCTAATTCCTTTTTGAAGCCAATTATACTTCCTGCCTTCACAACATCCCCTGGCAATGAGTTCCACAGGTTGACTGTGTGTTATGTGAAGTAGTACTTCCATATGATTGTTTTAAACCTGCTGCCTATTAATTTCACTGGGTGATCCCTGATTATTGTGTAAAGGCCACTGGCAGCCCGTTCACTACATGGTGCCTTGGTCTTCAGCCCAGCAAATAATTGCAGCAATAAATAGTAATAACACTTTACTGAGGGCTAGGAAATAAAGGGGGCTGTCACTGACAATGAACATTACAGGAAAAATATCAAATGGCTCTGTCTATGAAATCTGAAGGAGAGAGACGACAGAGTAAAAGGTTTTGGCACTGCATTTTCTGCTGTCATCTTTTCATGCTTCTGTGTTAAGCTGGCTTTTATTAAATAATCAATCCATCAGTCTTGACTTCCAGACTAGAGGATTCACTGTTATGGGAAGACCTATTTCATAGAGCAGGTCAGTGCTTTAAAAGAAAAAGGCTTTTTCTTTCTTTTTATTCCCCCATTGAAAAAAGGGAGTTTATATTTCCTTTCTCATCTCATGGAAAAAAAAATTGTTGTCATGGGAAATATTTGGGATTGCATCAACAATTTGAAAACTGAAGAGTTCTTGGCTTTCAGTAACTGAAAACCAATTATTTTTGATTGAAAACTGAAAGAAAAAAAAAACAGCTTAAAAATGAAGAAGGTGTCAATTGCCAAAAAGCGAGTGTTTGGTTTCAGATAGAAAATTTTCACTTTTCAGTTGCTGAAAATGAATAGTGTGTGTTTGGTTTGTTTGTTTGTTTGTTTTGTTTGTTGGGGTTTCAGGTTTTTTGACAAAAACTTGTTTTTCACGGGGGGGGAACGGTTCTTGATCAGTTCTAATGCTTACAGTAAAATGTAAAGCTGGGATTTTCAAAGGACCCTAACAGGATTAGAGTCAAAATTCCATTGACTTTTTCTATGGGTATTGGACACCTAGCTCTGTTGTGCCCCTCTGAGAAACTGCAACACAAATTGTCTATTTCAGTGTCTCGTTCCAACACATACAGCACAGGCTGACTCCTAGTTAGACAACTGAGTAGCCAGTGGAAGACAGAGAAGGGATTGTGTGTGTGTGTGTGTGTGTGGAGGGGGGTCGGGGGGGAATGTGAATAGAGATCAAAACAGCTGACAGCTGTAACTATCTTATTTTTAAAAATACAGCATAATAGCAGCATGAAAAAAATAGATGTTGAGTGGCTCTGGTAGCCCCTTGGATTAAACTTTGGTAGCCCACCTCTAAACACTGGCAACCTAGTCAACACTATAGCAAACATTCTGTGAGATACAAAAGCATCTTTTGCTTTTGTATCTCCATTGTGTATTTGTTGCTGTGTGTCTACCCACTCTAAAGGCTCATCTTTATTAAATGGGCCACTTGTGCTATTAAGACTTAAAGCTGATCACAGGCTGTTGGTCATTTTATGCACTTGAATTTAAATGCAATATAAAAGATTCATGTTTTGCTTCCTATGGGAAAGGTGCACTGAATTTAAAATTTAAAACCAGATTGCAAGTATGGATATAATCATATGCAAGTTTGAGATCTAGGGAATTGGACACTGTGCCAGAAGCTTGCCTTGTTAATGACTCTTGGATTGCTTACTGACAGTAGAGAAATCTCTCTGCATTCTTTTTCTCCTTCTCTTATTATGATCCAGGAGGAAACCAAGTAAAATTAAAGCATTTCCATGTTTTTTTTTAAAAGAGATTATTTTCTAGCCTGTTTAGATTCAAAGCAGCACCTGCAAATGTTATCAAGTGCAGACTTCAATAAGAACTTAGAAGGAACAGAGGATGAAATGGAATCTCAACTAATCAGACAACATTGCTGTACTTGTAAATGAAGATGGGGAAAAGCAATGCAATGCAGGCCACTTCAACAGAGTGCTGGAAGGAAAAGTACTGTTAAAGTGGTGTGTTTCTGCACCTCACTACAAAATATGTAAAAGTTTATAATGTAAAAGCCTCGCCAGAAAATTCCCAGCTGATCTTAACTGTCAGGATGGGTGTAAGGTGAGAGGTAGCTTCAAGAGAACTAATTTGATCATACTATGAATTGCATCTAGAAGCCAATGCAAAGAATTGATTAATTTATTGTGCAATCAAGACTTTGATCCAAAGCCCGTAGACTTTAACTGAAGTCTTTCCATTCACTTCAAGTGGCTTTGGATCAGGCTATTGTAGTAGTTCTCTTCCTCTCAGGAGAAGGCCCATTGTATTCGGTCTCATGGTGAAGCTTCTGGATAGTGCCCAAGGGATACCCCAGAGAAAACAAGGTATTTGTAACCCTCCACTTTAAAATATAGACAAGATTAACTTCCTTTTGTGTCACCTGTGTGTTCCTTCCCACTGGCAATCCCCCACTGGACGAACGATTCAGAGGTGGTGGGGAGAATGGGTTATAAATTGTAAGTTCCGTTTGCATATGGGTTTTGAAGTCTTGTGGGTTTCAGACCTGGGACCTGTATGTGTTGAAAGGGTTTTAACCTACATTTCAGGACAGGGGCTCTCTACAGTAAGTTCTAATATTCTTTTATTTAGTCACTCTGAGTGCATCCACCTATTCCAAAGGACGTCCAAAATAAAGTTTTATTTCTGCAACTGAGATGATGATGCAGGCAGCTGGGCTGAATTCCACCTTGCATATCCTCCCTACGTATATTTAGAAAAATAATTACAGACACCACTGAGCATGCATGAGGGAGGCAATCTAGTGACAGAGGATGTGGAAAAAGCTAATGTACTCAGTGCTTTTTTTGCCTCTGTCTTCACGAACAAGATCAGCTCCCAGACTACTGCACTGGCAGCACAGCATGGGGAGGAGGTGACCAGCCCTCTGTGGAGAAGGAAGTGGTTGAGGACTATTTAGAAAAACTGGACGTGCACAAGTCCATGGGGCCGGATGCGCTGCATCCGAGGGTGCTAAAGGAGTTGGCGGATGTGATTGCAGAGCCATTGGCCATTATCTTTGAAAACCCATGGCAATCGGGGGAGGTCCCGGATGACTGGAAAAAGGCTAATGTAGTGCCCATCTTTAAAAAAGGGAAGGAGGAGGATCTGGGGAACTACAGGCCAGTCAGCCTCACCTCAGACCCTGGAAAAATCATGGAGCAGGTCCTCAAGGAAACAATTCTGAAGCACTTAAAGGAGAGGAAAGTGATCAGGAACAGTCAGCATGGATTCACCAAGGGCAAGCCATGCCTGACTAACCTGATTATGTTCTGTGATGAGATAACTGGCTCTGTGGATGAGGGGAAAGCAGTGGATGTGTTGTTCCTTGACTTTAGCAAAGCTTTTGATAGAGTCTCCCACGTATTCTTGCCGGCAAGTTAAAGTATGGCTGGGTGAATGAACTATAAGGTGGATAGAAAGCTGGCTAGATTGTCAGGCTCAACGGATAGTGATCAATGGCTCCATGTCTAGTTGGCAGCCGGTATCAAGGGGAGTGCCCAAGGGTCGGTCCTGGGGCCGGTTTTGTTCAATATCTTCATTAATGATCTGCAGGATGGCATGAACCCTCAGCAAGTTTGCAGATGACACTAAACTGGGAGGAGTGGTAGATACTCTGGAGGGTAGGGATAGGATTCAGAGGGACCTAGACAAATTAGAGGATTGGGCCAAAAGAAATCTGATGAGGTTCAACAAGAACAAGTGCAGAGTCCTGCACTTTGGACGGAAGAATCCCATGCACTGCTACAGACTAGGGACCGAATGGCTAGGCAGCAGATCTGCAGAAAAGGACCTAGGGGTTACAGTGGACAAGAAGCTGGATATGAGTCGACAGTGTGCCCTTGTTGCCACGAAGACTAACGGCATTTTGGGCTGTATAAGTAGGGGCATTGCCAGCAGATCGAGGGATGTGATAATTCCCCTCTATTTGACATTGGTGAGGCCTCATCTGGAGTACTGTGTCCAGTTTTGGGCCCCACACTACACAAAGGATGTGGAAAAATTGGAAAGAGTCCAGCCCAGGGCAACAAAAATGATTAGGGGGCTGGAGCACATGACTTAGGCGGAGAGGCTGAGGGAACTGGGATTGTTTAGTCTGCAGCAGAGAAGAATGAGGGGGGATTTGATAGCTGCTTTCAACTACCAGAAAGGGGGTTCCAAAGAGGATGGATCTAGACTGTTCTCAGTGGCACCAGATGACAGAACAAGGAGTAATGGTCTCAAGTTGCAGGGGGCGTGGTTTAGATTGGATATTAGGAAAAACTTTTTCATTAGGAGGGTGGTGAAGCACTGGAATGGGTTACCTAGGGAGGTGGTGGAATTTCCATCCTTAGAGGTTTTTAAGATCAGGCTTGACAAAGCCCTGGCTGGGATGATTTAGTTGGGGATTGATCCTGCTTTGAGCAGGGGGTTGGACTAGATGACCTCCTAAGGTCTCTTCCTACCCTGATATTCTATGATTCTATGCAGCAACAGCATTAAAGCTGGAACTCCACAAATGAGCATTTGGACTAGCAACTATTTTTAAAAAAAGTGACAGTGTCCTGTGGCATCTTGTAGACTAACAGAAGTATTGGAGCATAAGCTTTTGTGGGTGAATACCCACGCATGCGTCTGACCAAGTGGATATTCACCCATGAAAGCTTATGCTCCAATACTTCTGTTAGTCTATAAGGTGCCACAGGACTCTGTCGCTTTTTACAGATCCAGACTAACACAGCTACTCCTCCGATACTATTTTAAACAACAACAAAAAAAATCTTTGCATCCCAGTTGCATTAAATTTAATACAATAATGGATTCCCCAAGATAGATTTCCATTGGAACCACTGTCAGAATGGTTTAGATGTTAGGAAAATCTAATTTTAAAGTTTAAAAAAAAAAAGCTAAAAACATTTCTGTAGATATCTGCACATGTATAGTTGTAACAGGGTTTCTCATCCCTGTTGGAGCGTCTCCTCATGGCTGCGTCTGGGGATTAGCTCCCTGATCTCCTCCCACTTTGATGCCTCCTTCCTTCGCACCATGGCCGCTCTTGATCTCTAGGAGTCAGAATGCTTCCTCTTTGTGTGTTGGCCCTCAGGCGAGGTCACTATACAATTTTCCTCTTCCAGGTGCCATTGCAGTTAGTCTTCTGATTCAAGACTTTGCCACTTTCCCAGTGGCTGGTAGGTGAACCCAGGTCTGTCCCCTACTCTGGGTTCCAACCCAGAGAACCTACACTCAGCAGCTAAAGCCTGCACCATCTCAACCCTTGCAGCCATTTCCATGGGCTTCTTCCTACTTCAGCCTCTGCAGGTTTCCTTCTCCACCATCTATCTGGGTAAACCCCTTCCCTCAGGCTCAGGATCCCAGGGCTTCTGTTTCCCTACCTGGGTTTCCCCCTTCTTTCCTCACTAGGCCCAGAAGATGATTGCAGCCTCTTCCTGCTTTCACTTTGCCAGCTTTATACCCTTTGACCTACCCCTGCCCAGCTGGTCTTGATCACCAGTTAGGCCTTATCAGGCCCTGGCTCTCCTACAGGGGCAGCCTATAAGGTTAATTGGCTTCATTATCAGGCCTGGTGTGTGGGGTAGACTCCCCATCACAATAATGGAGAGATTGGTATAGGATTGGTATAGGATTGGTAGGTGGGTGTCTGATGATTCCAAAGGCATTAAACATTTGGGGTGAAGCCATGGCCCCACTGAAGTCAATGGAAGTTTTGGCATTGACTTCAGTGTTGCCAGGGTTTCACACTGATCAGGATACTGATCAGAAAGAAATATGTCCACGTTAGCACTCCAGGCCTGGATCTTAGCTTTCAGCTCTGGAATGACTAGTAATAAGAACTCTTTTTAAAGTGTGTGTGTGTATAAATGTCAGGCTATATATTACCCTTGCTACATGAATACAAGTTTTGCCAGGGACCAGTGGCAGTAAATACTCCTTACCGTTCAGAAAGACTCTTAAAGATTCATTTTGACATCACTGGCTCTGCTATCTGTGCTGAGCAGCTCAATTTTAAGGGACCTCTTTGATTAAAACTGAACAATTTCTTTAGTTAAGTACCAAATGTGAAAGAGTAGAGTTTGGGTTGAACTCCAGTGAATACACTGTCTATTGTAGAATAATGAAGAGGGGGAAAAAGCCATGCAAATCCTCTAACAGAAGTCTTGAATTATTTATGTACTGAGTCAGTAAATGGGGCTAGAAAGCCATGAATGTATTTGTCCTTGCATGAGAACCTCAACCGACAATGGCAATTATATGTTTTTCCCAAGTTTATTCGGGAAAAAAACAGCTTTTGTAGTCTTTGTAAATTTCAGCTTTCATCAAGGTAGGTATGAAATAGAGATATGAGCAGCATAGTTTTCAAAGGTCATGCTATTGGTCATGCAGCAGGGACTGGGAGTGCTTGTTCTGGGCACTGAAAATTGGAGGGGCTGTTCAAAGCAGTGGGAGGTGAGGTGACCCAGGATCCATTGCTCTAGCTGCTTAGATTGAAACAATCTGAATGTTCAGCCTCAGGCATGTTTAAAAGGCAGCTGTCATAGTGGGGCATGGTACCCAGATATTGCTACACCCCACTATTCCAAATGCACGAATGCTGAATGGCTCAGGAAACTGGAAAGTTTGAGCCCCTTCCCATTATCAAAGTGCATGATATTTTCACAGCATGCCTGACCTGCCTGTGCACAGCACCAGATGCATTTGTGCAAGTGTGTCCACACACATAACGGTGTACATGCAATCCTGACTTGCATGTGAGTACAGGGTGTTAGGTGTGGAAATCTGGTAGACTCAGGAGCATCCATACACTTCTGAAAACTGAGGCTGCATTTTCTCTCATCTGAATGTCATTTAATGACACTCATTTCAACCTGAAATTGTCAAACTTAATCAGAGTCTAAATGTAGTCTCTGAAATTTGAATTGGCTCTCAAACCCCCTTCCCCTCCACAAGTGGCATCCCTAGGAGATGCAAAGGACTGGGTGGACAAGGAAGATGCAGGGAAATGTGTACTGTTGATGTCCAGGGGCTGGATCACTTGGTGATGACCTGTTCTGTTCATTCCCTCTGGGGCACCTGGCATTGGCCACTGTCGGAAGAAAGGATACTGAGCTAGATGGACTTTTGGTCTGACCCAATATGGCCGTTCTTATGTTCATATATATAGATAAAGCGCTGTCATCTCCAGGGCTGTGACTATGACCTTCTTTACACGGAGGCTGCCAGAAATGTGAAAATTCAGGGAGAGAAGAAAAACCAATCCCCTTTCTTAGCCTCAACTGTGGGATCAAAACTTGCTCAGGGTTGTATAGGCCAGGCTGCCCAGGGATGCCATTATTTCTGAAAACTCCCCAGAGTAGGTTCAGTCAGAATTGCACTGCATTTGAACACTGGTACTGTGACACTGCTTAGAGGAGGTTAAAATATGAGTGGGCAGTAAACAGCTTTGCTCAGGATTGCTATTCCCATTTGAGGTCACTGAGTCCTATGCAGTAAAACACTCATGAATGGCCTGTGTGAGCTGACTCAGGTTTGCAGGCTCGGGCTGCAGGGCTATAAAACTGCAGTGTAGGTATACCCGTACATAACCCAAATTCTGTAATAAATCTCAGCTGGGTGGAATGCTGAAATGAGCTTAAGTGGCTTTATCCTGCTTTTGCTTTGAATACAGTTTGTGGGTGTGAGCATTTCCTATCTCTGGAAATGCTTGTGTGAATGACTGGTTTTATGCATTTAATCCAGGCATGCAGATATCTCCAGAGAGAGTGCAAATCAGTAGCAGTGTTGTGTGACTGCTTCATCACCTCTAAATTCCTGGTCTTCCTAGGGCAATCTGATGGTGTCTAAGTAGTCATTGTTCAACTTTTTGGGTACATTTAAAAAAAACGGGGGGCCAAATCAAAGGTTTCCAAGCCTTAGGCAATGATTACTGAGTTGTGCTACTGTACAGCAGCTTATAAGTGCCAACTTGGACACCATTCACTCATAGAAAATGCAGGGTTTTGAGGTTAAAAGTTGTGTACTGTGTCCAGCTAAAATATACATTGATGATGATTCTTTTGAAGATTATACTACATAAATCCGATTAATAAAGAAAAAAACAATAAACATCTTAATATGCATAAGGTTTAAAGGTGCAGTGAGTTCAGAAATCACATTAAGACGTTTTCTTTCTTTCTCTCCCAGTCATGTAGGAGGAATCCCCTTCAAGAAATGTTTATTAAAGAAATATAGCACATTCCTCCTGCCTTTGGACTGACCGCTGGATTAGCAGCTCACCCTAACTCTGGAGTGCTTGTCTGACATGAGATGAGTGAGGCTGACTTGTTAATCTATTGATCAGCCTCAGGGAAGAAAATAGCAGGGCAGGTTTTCCCTTATTAAATTTTCAGTGCTTGAAGCAGCAAGGGCCCCATGTTTACAGTGCTTATGACCAGTGTGGGTGGTGTTTGCCTGTTCCCACAGCAGAATTATTTGCATAGTCAAGAGTGAGAATTGATGTAAATAATGATAACTTGAGTCTCCGTTTTGCCATCTGTTTAATATACTCAGGGCATGGGCCAAAGCTCATTGAAGTAAATGAGAGTTTTTCAGTTGACTTTGGGTATGTCTACACGGCAGTGTAAGCCCAGTGTTAGTTGGACTTGAGTCTGTGGCCCTGGGTTTAAAAGTCCAAGGATTGAACTTCCACACTGACTGGTGAGGTGCCCTTAGGTTAAGAATTTTTGAGCCCGGGCCCCACATCCAGGCTCCAATGTCCTGAATTCAACCAACCATATCCCAGACTTCCTAGCACCCTCCCAAAACGCGGCTGCTCTAGCCTTTTTTTCATGGGGTAGTGTGAGAAAACTTGACTGTCCATTCTGTGTGTCACAAGAAGTTGTTGCAGCCCACCAGTGCATTCTGCTGGGACGTCATTTTGTTCTGCATGCTCCTGGCAACTAGAACCAGGAACATGGAAAGGTCATCATTTCAAGAGCATCTCTTGCTTGTGCTGTCACTCCTGTTTTAGGAGTCAGGCAGAGCTTCCATGAGATGCTGGGGGACATTTCAGCGGCATTTTCTGACCCACTGAAAGCACCTGACGGAGCAGAAGGAGGCGGCGAAAGATACAGACATGGCTGATGTTGCTCGTGACACTCGGTATAGCTGCTGATGTCCCCTATGTAGATCAGTGCCTCTGAAGCAGGGCCACAAGCACAGACTGGTGGAATCACATTGTTGTGCAGACCTGGGATGCCAAGCAGTGGGTTCAGAGCTTTTGCATGAAGAAAGCATCGTTTCCAAAGCTTTGTGTGCAGCCTGTCCCAACCCTCCAATGTCACGACATACTCCTGGTCACAGCCGTATCCCTCCAGAAGCAGTTGTTATCGTCTGGAAGCTGGCTATTGCAGACTGTGACAGGTCTGTTGCTAACCAATTTGGTGTTGGAAAGTCAACTGAGGGTAAAGTGGTGATGGAGGTTTCTGAGGGTAAAGTGGTGATGGAGGTTTTTGAGGCAATCAGGTGTGTGATTTACCAAAAGGTGGTGCGGTAAACTATATCTCTGAAATAATTGCCGGTTTTGAGAGAATATGGTTTCCAAACTGCACCAGGGCCATTGATGGGACTGTCATGCTCATAGTTGTAGGGACCGGTGCGTGAGCAGTCATGCCTAATGGTTAGAGTGAGGTGCCAGGCCAAAGGTCAGAGCCAGAGACCGCTTCAAGGATAGGGTGCAGGAGCAGGGACTGGAACAAGACTGGGGTCTGGGATAAGGAGGACGGAACAGGGAGGAAGGCAGGGCTCAGGAGTTAGATAAGTAGGCAAGTTCTGTAGCAGCAGCCAGTCAGGGATAACTCTAGTTACTCAGACAACTTCCTGTGCCTCTTACTGGTTTAAATAGAGCTTCCTAGTCAATCAGTGGTGCTCAATGTTTCCCCTGATCAGGAGCTTTGTGGGTGGGGTCTTTTGCAAGCTAGTGCTTCACTGGCTCCCTTCTCCAGTTGTTCGGATGAGCTGTTGGGTGGTGGCTATTGTCTGAGCACTGCCTCGGGACCCAGGTTTGAGGCCTGTGATCCCTCACAACAGTTTGATCTCGTCGAGGAGCATTAGTACATAAACCACAAAGGGTACAACTCCATTCTCGAGCAGGCCATTGTGGACCACAGAAGCTGATTTATGGACACCAATGTGGGCTGCGCTAGTTGTGATGCCAGGGTTTTCCGCTGATCAGGAGTTTACATCCATGGACAGGGTGGGACATTATTTCCACCAAATGACTGTCATAAATTGAGTTACTGTCCCCACTGTTATTCTGGGGCACTCTACATGTACCCCCTTTTGTGCTGGCTTATGAAGCCATACCCTGATCTCAGAAAGCTGGCAAAAAAGGTTTAATCAGACTCTCAGCAGGTGTAGAATGGTGGTTGAATGTGCATTTGGCAGACGGAAAGCCTACTGGTGCTATCTATAGACCCATTTGGATTCCAGTGTCATCAATGTCCGTATTATTGTGGCTTGCTGTGCTTTTCACAATCTTCATGAAGCCAAAGTTGACTCACTTGCTCCTGAATGGACCCTTGACAGTAATAGACTAGTACGCTCAGCCAGAAAGTGACCTATCACACCTGGAGCAGGATGCACCTGGGCAACGGAAATCAGGGATGCTCTGTGTTCTCACGTTTAGAGATGTAAATACTGTTTAAAAAGATAACAGTTTAAATTATTTAAATTATATCATTTAACCGATTAAAGGGAATGGGCTCGAGGCCGAGGCTGGGGCCACTGGGGGGCGGGAGGGGCGCTGGGGCCACTCAAGGCTGAGGCCAGGGCTGTTTGGGGCTGGGGGGCCGCTTGAAGCCGGGGTTTGGGCTGCTGGGGATTGGCCCACCGGCCAGCGCGGCTAGGGCTGCTCTGGTCGGCCCAGTGCTGGGTCTGCTCCAGCCGTTGCGCAGGGGGTTAACAGTTAGGGTGGGTTAACAGTAATTAATACTTACCATTTAACTGTTTAATATTCTATATCCTTACATTATGGACTTGCATGGGCCAATGGAAGAGAGACAATAGTAGGTTTATCAATGTTTTTGTACAGCAATGGTTACAGTCACATTACGCACGGCAAGGAGGGGTTCTGACACTATGGAGCAAATGGCGGGATGTTGATTGTTAGGAATTTTTCTTATGGATGAGATGACCATTTATGAAGTGGGGGGGGGCTGGGCATTTACATCATGGATTGTTGCACATAGATGTAATGAGAGATTACATTTGGATACAGCTTCCTCATTGTGCCTTACCATTTGTTTATTTTTATTCTTCAAAAAATACATTGTAGGATGTGATGTAGTGATGGCAATAAACGTTCTTAATTAAATAAATGCCTTTATTTGTGATAATGGATGTGTTACAAATATATAAATAAAATATTAAAGCACTGCCAGGCGGGCCAGCTGCCATTAGAACATTGAAACAACAATAGTAAACCAACACAAACACTAGCGATAAAACAAAATGCATAAATCAAACACTGAACAGTACAAACAGTGAAACCAGTGCCATCAAAACAACTTCTTAATTTTGTATGTCCTCTGGCACCTTTTCCTTTCCCTTTCTTGTGCATTTAGCATGCACATGGTGCTGCTGTCTGGGTGTGGAGGCCTGCTGGGGGGAGAGGGTCATCACAGGGGTGGAAATATGCATTGGGTGGGGTTCCTAGACCAGGGTGGAGGACTGCAGGGGGTAGATTTTTCCTGCCCAGCTGCGGCTGCTGCTAAGTCCAAGTTGTGTGGATGACCCAACCATGGAACTGTCCAAAGTGTTCCTGGTCTGCTGGCATGGTACTGTGGAGGGGACCTCATGCTGTGGAGCGGGTGCAGGAGGAACCTGCATTCTAGTGGTCATTAGCTAAAGCAGTCACTCAGACAGGTCTTTCAGATAGGCTGTCATCCTCCTTCAGCCAACGTTCCTGTTCCAGGAGCTCCAATGCAAGCTGCAATGCTCCTGTGCTGCAATTCTGTCTTCAAACTCTGCAGCTGGCCTGTGCTGTTCCGTACCTGCGGAGAGGCAAGCAGAACAGTATGCAGTTGTCTCAGTAATTTCACAGATGGTTCAGTGCCTGAGCACAGGAAAAATCCTCGTGGAATCTCAAGGCCAAAAAATAATCCTTCGTAAAACTGAAATTCAATATGTTGTGAGAGAAACACTTCAGATCCCAGAAGCTCTATGGACACAACCAGGTTAATTGCAATGAAAAGAGTGAACAGAGAATGGTGAGTTAAGTCACAATTGGTTTTGTATAGAAATTACAGGCCACCTTTCCCTCTGGGGCAATGGATAGACCACGGCTTACTACATAAACCTTTTCCCCCCAAGGCAGAGTTCCTTCACACTGGATTCCTTACTGCAAATAGTCCTCACCACACCTTCATTGGTTCAACACCACGTGCTTTAGTTACAATGTGCTTTCCAAGTGTTTGTTCCCTCCTGCACAGGGCTTTTCCCCAAGCCTGTATCTAATACCAATGCACAGGGCAGAAGGGAGAGAGAGATATCACCTTTGAGATTTTGGGCTCCTTTGCTCTTCTTTCCAGCCTTCCTTTGGGCCTCCCTCCTGTCTCTTCCGCGGCCCCTGTTAATCCTCAGCTGATGAGCGGAATCTCCTCGTTAATTGGTTAATCACCTGGTACTTAATCAATTACTTTGGTTCATGTGGGGATACTTGTGAAGTGCACAGAGTGGTGACTCAGCTTTAGGCTGCTCTCATGCTGTCACACCTTTCTATCATTTCAGGCATTTCACATTTTGGAGGATGCAACAATTCTCTTGGTTCCAGAACGGCAAAGGGATATCTTATTTCAAGATGCGAGGCAAGCTAGCTGTGTAAGCTGCAGAAGTTTTCAAACTTAGGGTGACGGAATAGCACAACTATGGGTGGAGTAGGCTGATCACATACTGCGGTGACCACTCAAAATACGTTCTCTGAAATGTGACTACCTATCTGGAGTTCCTGCTCTGGGGAAAGTTAGCAGCTATCAGCACCTGGGATTGAGTCAAAATTCATGGGGCAATCTTTTTGCTTGCCTCTCACCAGAGACTCACCAAAATCTGGCTGTGCTCACTTGATCAGGAAGCAGTGCACTTGGCCAACGATGACTTCTGGTTGGTGGCCATTGCAAATGCAGGAGAAGGTTCAATGTGTTTTGCAGCTCAGGAAGTTTTCATGCAGGCCCCTACATTTGTACCCTAAAGTTCAAAGTGGGGATACAGCCTTGACAGTTTACATTAATGAAAAACTGATCTCAGCCAACCTTGGCTGCAGGAGACTTTGGATGAGAGAAACTTCTTTAGACAGGAGGGTAACCTGGTAGTTTAGTCTCTAGAAAGCGTGTTGTCCTTTTATTTGCTATGTAACCCTTTGTTTCCAATCTCCTCACTCACTATCTCCTGAATCTCTAGTCTTTGGTAACAAAGGTATTCTTGCGTCACTCTCAATATATCTCAGAGCTGTGGTGTTCAGCAGAGTGCTGGCTGAGCTGAATCGTTCAAGCTGGCCTGGCCTGTTCCTTTGGGGAGGGCAGCCCTGCTAGTTCTGTGTGTGATCAGTGGAGAGGGTGCTGGACATGACTGGGAACGCTCAGAGGGGACCGGGGCTTGGCGTGTGCACACAGACAGCGAGACCTGCAGCGGGCTAGAGAGCAGGGCTTGTGTTGCCAGAGGCTGGGGGATTCAGGGAGCTGATTCACAGGTAAGGCTGCCTCACGTTTAAGGGCAGGTGGTGATGAGGTGTCCCACAACCGTGGGCACTGTCATGTGGGGACCCCCTAGAAACACACCCGCTCCGTGATGATTCCCCATTTACAGTTACATTTTGAGTCTTATCAGGTCACAGGTTTTGATCCATTTAATGTGTCCCATTCGTGGTATATCAGCCTAGTTTTCGGCCTGGTCTACACTATGACTTTAATTCGAATTTAGCAGTGTTAAATCGAATTAACCCTGCACCCGTCCACACAATGAAGCCATTTATTTCAAAATAAAGGGCTCTTAAAATCTAAAGTCTAGACTTACCCTTTCATGGGCTTTGACTCAGATCCTTAGTTTATTTCCTTTCTAATGGTACTCACCACCTTGCTGCATTGTGGACAGCAGCTCTACAACAGACCCACTAGCTTCTCGGCAGACTCTCAGGGTCTGACTCTTGGAGGATAAGGCCTAAGCTGCATCTACACTGCAAAACAATGCAAAACCCTATGGTAGGGTTACCATACGTCCTCTTTTTCCCGGACATGTCCGGCTTTTCGGCAGTCAAACCCCCATCCAGGGGGAATTGCCAAAAAGCCGAACATGTCCGGGAAAATGGCGGCTCTGCTCCTCCCCGACTCTTCGGCTCTGTTTAAGAGCCGAGCTGCCCGAGCGCTACCGGCTTCGGGCAGCCCCGTGCCTCCAGACCCTGCGCCGCTGGAGCCTGGGAGGGGAAGTGACCGGCTGGGGGCGCAGGGTCTGGAGGCACGGGGGCTGCCCAAAGCCGGTAGCGCTCGGGCAGCCCGGCTCTTAAACAGAGCCGAAGAGTCGGGGAGGAGCAGAGTCGGGGTGGCTGGAGGCTCTGTGTAACTGACACAGTGTAAGTTACGCAGAGCCACGGATATGCAGAGCCACGGCAGCTGGAGGCTCTGCTCCTCTTCGGCTCTGTTTAAGAGCGGGGCTGCCCGAGCGCTACGGGCTTCGGGCAGCCCCCGTGCCTCCGGACCCTGCGCCGCCGGAGCCCGGGAGGGGAAGTGCCCGGCCGGGGGCGCAGGGTCCGGAGGCAGAGGAGCTGCCCGAAGCCCAAGCGCTACCAGCTTCACGGTTTGCTGGGCAGCCTCCAGACCCTGCGCCCCCGGCTGGGCGCTTCCCCTCCCGGGCGCTTCCCCTCCCGGGCTCCAGCTGCGCTGGGGAAGCGCCGGCTGGGGGCGCAGGGTCTGGGGGCTGCCCGGCAAACCCTGAAGCCGGTAGCACTGGGGCAGCCCTTTCCCCGTGGCTGGGAGTGGGAGGGAGGGGGGGCGGAGTTAGGGCGGGGAAGGGGCGGAGTTGGGGCGGGGCTAGGGGTGGGGAAATGGGCGGGGCCAGGGCCCGTGGAGGGTCCTCTTTTTTTATTTATGAGATATGGTAACCCTACCCTATGGACTTATTCCTGTGTGTTCTGCAAAGATCCTTTGAGCTACATCACCATCTGCAGTGGGTATTAGAAGGTATTTGTGACACACAGGAGTTGGGGATAGAAATGCGCAAGGGAGTGTGGTACTGTATTTTCTAGGGTATGTAAAACTTCTCAAATGCCTTAGTTGTCTACAGTTTACATGCAAGTTTCCTCCCCATGCTCCTCTCATAGTCTCATTTTCTAGGTTCTTTGTTCTGTTGTAACTAATAAATATTTCTAGTAATGCCTAGGCTCCTCTCTCCACAGAGTTGCACCAGGAATGGTGATGAACACACTCCATTTATCCGTCTCAAAGAAAGGTGGCAAAATAGCTGTGGGTACACAGTGACTACGTCAGTGACAGTGATCACAAGTGACAAGCAGAATGAAACAACTGCAAAGGCACTGATGCAGGAACTGAAGTGAGAAGGAAAAGATCTAGAAATACAGTAGCTTTGGGAGTGGTCTGTGAAATACTTCAGAACTAGCTTGGTCTTTGGTCAAAACAATGTGGTCTTGGATTCACAAATCTTACTTCATGTCAGAAAAATACAAAAAATGCCTAGTCTTTAAATGTTGTTTTTAGGCAGATCGTCAGAGCTTAAGCAGCAGCTACCACAGATAGAGAGGCCACATATGCCAGATTTTATCTCCTTTTATGGTCCTCATCAACATAGTATTTAGGTACCTCCCAAACACTGATGCATTTCCCCTGACATTTCCCTTTGTTATAAAAGTGTTGTTATTGTCCCCACTTTGCACACGGGGGAAACTGAGGCATGGAGGTTTCAGTGACTTGCCCAAAGTCACAGAGAAAGTTGATGGCAGAGTCTGGAATTAGCCCCATCATCTTCTGAGACTCCCACAAAATCATCTTTCTAAAAAGGCTGGGCAGGAGTCTGTTTTGTCCATGAAGTAAGTGAAATTACCGTGAAATATGCCTGTCTTCTGTGAACTGATGTGGTATTTGGAGCGAGTGGCAAGAGCCAGTTTGTCCTGCCCCGTTTATTTTACTTGTGGGTCGCAGCAGCAACTGTGTACTAAGAAAGTGCAGGAAAGTTTCCTACGTGGCGCTTGCAGGGCATCATGTTGGCAGCTCTGCAGAACCAACTAACCTAGTTGTTGTTTAGAGCTGAGCCTCAGCTGCAAAATTCAATTTTTTTAATATCTCAACATGTCCCATCCTGGCATAAATCCCTGGCAAAAGGGTGGAGGGGGGAAATACCAGATGCCTCTCCTTGATCTGATCTACACTGTGTAAATCATAGGTCCTGTCGCAATGACTGACGAATGAAGAAACACTTGAACAAATGATGTGTATCTCAGTATGAACAGCAGAGCTGCTGTCATGCTGAGAACCCCCTACATTCGGTGTAGTCACAGCTTTCAACAGTACATCACCCAGAGCCACAGTGTTTTCACAACTGATTTTTTGCAATGTTTTGAGCAAGAAAAAGTTAATCAGCCAAACTGCAGCTGTAGCTGAACTGCTGCTGAAAACTGCAGCTTTGCTCAACCCACCCGTGGGGTTTTCTTCCATTTTTAATGTGATCGTGCATCAGTGTAGTCAAGGAAATGGCTAGTACACGCTCACTGAGCAGCTGCTGCAAATGAAAACCAGGTCTCCGGTGGCCAATGTTTAAATATAAAGTAAATGCTTCCTGCAGCCAGAACTCAAAGGAATCAATGGTGCCCAAAACCCGAGTGGAATCCAGGCCCCATTGAAGTCAATGGCAAAACTCCCACTGACTTCAGTAGGGCTAGGATTTTACCCAGAATCTTTTAATGCAAACATTGGCTTCTTGAAGACAGAATTTTAGATAATATGCATTCTCATCATGGAGGGTGTGATCTCTATTTAGATTATAAACCCTACAGGGCAGTGACCACCTTTTTGTTGTATGTGTCAAAAGTATCCCGTGCAATCGGGCCCTGTTCCCCTGAGACCTTTAGGTGCTACCATTGTACAACCAAATTATAATGACATCTAGAGCCGTTAATTCTCAATATCATTTTTTCTTTGCTACAAATACCTTTTCCTACCCTGAAGAAGAAGCCATTACCAACTGAACCCAGTCCCATTGCAGGGTCACCCCACTGGCATCAAGAGTGGAACAAACAGTGCAAAAAACTAATTCAAGAAATAGTCATTTGAGTTCTTAAGGCAACTTGCTTTGGCTGAGTTCAGGCCCCTTTGTGTTTGCTTTCCATGAGTTCTCTAGCATTGGATTCTGGGGAAGATTTTTCAGAGAGTACAGACATAGGCCATAGTTCCACCAAGTTCTGTTGCCCCACAGGGTATACCATTTGTTTATTGTGGTTTGGCTCTATGAGCAAGTTCCCCTGCTGTCACTTTTCCATAGGAAAGATACCAGTTTAAGGTGCACTATGAAGTGCAAAGTATTCCAAGTTCTTCTAGTGCAGTGCCTCTCGACCCTTCCAGACTACTGTACCCCTTTCAGGAGTCTGATTTGTCTTGCGTACCCCCAAGTTTCACCTCACTTAAAAACTACTTGCCTACAAAATCAGACATAAAAATACAATAGTGTCACAGCCACACTGTTACTGAAAAATTGCTTACTTTCTCATTTTTACCATATAATTATAAAATACATCAATTGGAATATAAATATTGTACTTACATTTCAGTGTATAGTATATAGAGCAGTATAAAAACATCATTGTCTGTATGAAATTTTAGTTTGTACTCACTTCACTAGTGCTTTTTATGTAGCCTGTTGTAAAACTAGGCAAATATCTAGATGAGTTGATATACTCCCAGAAGACCTCTGTGTACCCCAAGGAGTACACGTACCCTGATTCAGAACCACTGTTCTAGTATACAATACAGATACAAATTTCAGTGCCTATGTTCTCCTTCCTTCTCGCGTCTCACTGATTTAACAAATAGCACTTCTAATGGATAATGGTAAGTGGCATCACTTCTGATCTACTTGGATTCTTTTCTCCTGACTTATTTATTTTATGTACAGTACATAGCTAATGCCAACAGGTGAGAGAGCTACTCTGAGTGCTTCTGTAGTCTGGATCACTGAGTCATCATATACACAGATATATGCAGCCTATAATTGAATAGTTGGTACCACATCCATACCATACCAATTTAAAAAGAGAGCTGGGCTAGAGAACATATTCCATTTTGTATAGTATGAACAGCAGGATATTCCTAGCAAAGAGAAATCTTAATTTGTTGATATCTGTAAGGTGTTTTGAAGGTGTAGAGCATTAAGTGCTAAGTATTAAATCCTCCTACTAGACTTTACCGTACCAGGCATAGCTGAGGTAAAGTCACGGGAAAGTAACAAATATTTTGTTGCACCTTAGAGACTAACGAATTTATTTGAGCATAAGCTTTCGTGGGCTACAGCCCACTTCATCGAATGCATGTAGTGGAAAATACACGTTCTCTGTGTATATATATCTTCCTACTATATTTTCCACTACATGCATCTGATGAAGTGGGCTGTAGCCCACGAAAGCTTATCCTCAAATAAATTTGTTAGTCTCTAAGGGCCACAAGTACTCCTGTTCTTTCTGCGGATACAGACTAACACAGCTGCTACTCTGAAATATTTTGTTGGTAAAGATACTGGCCATACAGATTCTGAAGCCTGCGTTTTTCAAAACTGACTAGTGACTTTGAGAGCTTCAGTTTTTGAGGCTGAGAACTTGAGACACCTTACAGGAACCTGATGTTCAGAGGAAGAATGCTCATTGTTTCTAAAATCAGCTCTCCTCCTCCCCCCGGTGAGCTGCCTCAGGTTGGGTACCAACAAAAAAGGGTCCCCAGAGTCAGTCAGTGTTGACAATGTAGGCCACTGTATTGGATAGCAGAACTGTATGAAATATTTACAGGGAAGTTTGTTTCCTTTCAAATTCTTGAAAATAGTCTGAATTTTTTGCAGACGCTATGAAAGTTTGCACAGTTGCACCTGGAAATAAGACAGTTTTAAAATTTAAAACAGCCTTGTTTTCATTAAAAAATGGTTCTACACTTGAACAAAAAAACAATTTCAAACGTAAAGTTCTTTTTTTTTTTTTTTTTTTCCAAAGAGCAATTATGCACATGGACACTGAGAAATTTTTTTTTCATATGTTTAACTGCAAACCAGGGGTGGGAGGAGGCGAAAAGCAAAACTGTTAGTATTTCTTCATTTTCATAAAGTAAATTATCACATTCTTGCACCATAATTTGCTGCATCAGCAATGATAAAATCACAGTACGTTAAATTTTGCCTTTGTAAAAAATAGGTGTAACCCTTCTTTTCTGGAACCAATTTTGATGGGCAGTAGGTTTTTTTTTCTCCCGGTTCAGTGGCATATAGTAGAGCAGCTGTCCATAATTGCTACATTTTGTCTTATAATGCAAGACACCCTGAAGCATTTGCTAAGTGGGCTGCAGAAATGGTTTCTTAACATTTGGCTAGCAACAGTAGTTGCCAAGCACAGAAACTTTGCTTATCCCATTGAATTTCCACTTTTTAGACCCTAGAGATATATGAATCATTTCCACATATGGAGTATCTCCTTCAGCACGGTGTTTTGCTTCATTAATAGCTGACTCAAGTTGGCACAAGGGCTTTCTCCAGTGTAAAATTAGGTTCAAATACAGTTTTTGCAGCAACTTGTACACTGAAAGCCTCTCTGACTAATTGGTCTGTAAACAGTCCATCCACCTCTCACCTCTTTAGCTGCCAAAGACCAAAAGGGCTGTGGAGGTGGAGCGTCCTAGCTATGGCGAAAGGGAGAACGTCATTCCACCCCAACAGGCACCAATGGCCAATTAGGAAGGAGCACCAGGAGAATGCTATCCAGTCCTCCACAGAAGTATGGTGCTCCCCATTCAGGTACCCAGTGGGGCTGGAGCAGGGCTGTGTGCTAAAATGCGTGGACAGTTTGAAATGTCCTCAAGATTAAGGCTGGGAGCAGAGACCTGCATGGGAGGGCGCTTTGCTCAGTAAGGCTTAGATTTTCAAAGGGGCTTCAAGGAGATAGGCACTCAAATCCCATTGCATTTCAGTGGGAGTTGACTGCCTATCTCCCTTGGGCTCTTTTGAAAATTCCAGCCTAGAGCTCCAATTCAACAAAGTACTTAAAGACATGAATAGTTCCCCTGAAGCGGGTGTTTTACTGAATCTGTGGTCTGTGTGTGCTTGGTCATAGTGTCAGTTTGGAGTATGCTTTATATTCTCTTTTTTAAAGTTGCATTAACAAAGCTTTAAGTTTCATTGTTAAGCACTTAAAGGTCCTGAAATGCCAAGGTTGTGATTGCCTGTACTTTAACTCTGTCCCCTTGCATGTTTGCAGTATAATACAACCTATTGGTACATGATCACATACTGTTAGCTCTCCAGTACTCCTGTTGTAAGCCTTGATCCTGCCCTGGGGATGCTAGCACAGCTTACCCTTGGCACAGTTGGGATTCTTATTCCATAATTGGCAGGACATGAAAAACAGGTTCAATAACTTTTCACCAAACCTCCCTAAAACATTTCTATAATAGTTTTTCTCTAAAATATGTGGCTTATGCTATCGGTGCCAACTCCATGGGTGCTCTGGGGCTCAAGCACCCACAGAAAAAAATAGGGGGTGCTCAGCACCTTAAGTGTCCGATTAATCTTTTGTGGGCCCCAGCGCCCGGACTGTGGCCTCACCACCGCTTGGCCTCTTCTCCTCGAGGCCCTGCCCACACTCCACCCCAAGGCCTCGCCCCTGGTCGGCCTTTTCCTCCCTAAGGCCTCACCCATGCTCTACCCCAAGGCCACGCCTCTGCTCGGTCTCTTTCCCCCAAGGCCCTGCCTGCCACTTGCATGGGGGAAGGAGACAGAGAGGAGCACCCACCAACAAAAACAAAAGTCAGCGCCTTTGGCTTATACAGAATACTGGATGCTATTGTGTGACAAAGCTCTTACTGGCAGACACAAGATGATACAACACTTCTTTTAGTCTGTCTGCAGAACCAGGAAGAGAGTCCTCCACTGGTTCACATGCTGAATGTTTCCTTTGCAATCATGTGGCTAAGCGTTGATTTCTTGAACATGTAAAGGGTGAAATCCTGGCCTATTGAAGTAAATGGCAAAAGTTCTGCAGAAACTGGTCAGTCCACCCAAGAAGTGCCAGAATGACTGACTTTGAGACCATCTTATCTGTGTTTTGATATTTAAAACAATACATGCACAATGCTCAGATGCCCAACTGATGGATGTTACATCTTTACCCAAATGCATACGAAGCTTTACAGCTATAAAGAGTAATGAATATCAAGGCCTAGCAAGACAGCGCTGTCAGACTTGATCTTCAAAAGCATTAACGGAACAAAAACTAAAATCACTTTCTTACTTGCAAGGTAAAAATCAGTATGGTGTTGGCTATAAATCAAGAAATACTTTTCACATCTTTGAAGCACTCTGCTCAGAAATATTCTGGGACTAGCTGAAACCATTTCAAGTCCCTAGACATAGGAGGGCTGGCAGGAAAGTTGCTTTGTTGACACATCAGATTATGTAGGAGTTCAATAGCTTTCTCTGTGTTTCTGTGTGTGCATGTGGAGGTGGGGAGAAGCAGTATGGTGGTTGTCCAAACCTGAGACCGTGATGTATAGACATCCCGTAATAACTTCCACACTGACATACTAAATGGTTTAAGGGGGAAGTGCACCGTGGTACTCGTATCAGGCCAAATCGTGTGTGTGTGTGTGTGAGAGAGAGAGAGAGAGAGAGAGAGAGAGAGAAACTGTCATTGATTTAAGTAGGACTTACACCAGGGCTGAATTTGGTTCCATAACTCCTACATGGAAAAGGAATCTCATCAGCCAGTTTGTGTTGCATGATGGTTTTAATGAGTACAACATCTACACTGGCTGAATCAGTCCTACCAGTAAAGACAACATCTAAGGTAGTTCCCCTTACCCATTTCAGCAATACCGATAAGCAAAAGAGCCAAGTCAGGTTCAGGTCTCTGTACGTAAGTACAATACCCATTTTAATTAGAGCTGAGTGAATAATTGATTTTTCAGTTCAGTGGCTGAACTAAAAAATCTGGAATAACCCCTCCGCCCCCCAAAATGGTTTGTTTTGACCTATTTTGGGGTGTTTTCCCCACACCCAAAAATGTCTTTTGGGTCAAATATAATGTGTCAAATGTCAATTCGGACAAATTTCAGAGTAGCAGCTGTGTCTCTAAGGTGCCACAAGTACTTCTGTTCTTGATTCGGACAAAGATTTTCTAAACAAACCATTTTGACATTGTTGACATTTTTATTTTGCAGGCTTTTTTCATCCAAAACAATATGCCAGTTTGGGCCTGAATTCTTGCATAATTTCAATGCCTCGAAAAATGCATTTTCCAGCAAATTTACTATTGACCAAAAAAACTTTCATCCAGCTGCAGTTATAATGCTAGGCCTAGTCAGCTAGCACTGCAGCGGGCCCTAGCCGTTAGTCTGAGCATAACACTGGGAGCCACGAATGCCTGAGTTCTAAGCCTTGGGGTGACACAGATTTCCCCAGCTGACCTTGAGCAAATAACCCAAGTGCAGATTCTTCAGAAGAGTCCTCTAATTTTGTAAGGCCACAGTTTCTGGGTGGCCAACTTTAGGCAATTAGGGCCTGCTTTTCACTTATCATTTTACCTGGAGTCAGTAGCAGCTGCAGCCAGGCACTCTGCACCTGTCAGGCCTGCAGTCAAAAACAGAGGGACTAAGACTTAAAGGCCACTTTTGAAAAATCTGTCCTTAAACTTCCCAGCCTCCATTTTCTTGTGTCTAAAATGGGGATCATACTTACCTAACTCACAGGAGTGTTGTGATTAAATTACGTAGGAGATGATTAAAGCCCTTTCAAGGTGAAAATTCTAAGTTATTGTTAATTGTTATTGTTGTTATTGTTAATTCCCAGGCTAAAACTTTGAGGGTCATTTAGGTTTGTGAATGATTTAAGAGAATGTTATAGTGTTCACAAAACTATGAAAGTCTGGAAATTCAGTTTCCTATGGATTGCAGGGGGCTTTGGAGCAGACCCATGGTGCAACTACAAGGATTTAATATTCTAAACAACAAAGAGACAATGGATGTGCATTGTTCGTTCTTTTTTCACACTATAGCTGGTGAAAGAGCTAATCTCCTGGCATGGTAGCATTGCACAATAGCCAGTGGTGATGTTTAAAAACTAACCTTGGTAGTCACTGGGCAGTGTTGTAACTTACTGCTTTGTCTGTTAGCAGTGACTGTTGAGGTGGAGTTGCAGTGCTTGGATGCCTCTACAAGATACACAGCTCATAACCCATTTTTGTGCACAGACGTATGACCAGGGAGTTACCCTGGCTGCTGTTTTCATTACCATGTGATCCTCTCGGAAATAAGATTTCTCTTTTTTTTTTTTTTTTTTCTGTTCACCACTTCTCATGTAAGGTGCCCAGCTAAAGCCTTCTGTATAGACACACAAGAGGTACAGTATGGACAATGGCTGTGCTGAATTCCCACGTTACCCTGCCAGTGTGTCTGAACTCTGTTCAAGAGGGAGGGAGGGGTCAGAGGGCAGTTAAATCTCCAAATTTCATAATTCTCTGGCCTTTCTGATAAGACTACCAGCAACAAGGATGTCAATTTAGATAGTGTTTTCTGACACAGGTAATGAAAAATGTTTGTATTTATTATTTATTACAACACTGAATGGGCACTAGGCACTTTATGGACAAGTACAAAGCCAGGAACAGGGTTAAATTCCGTTCTCAGTTACTGTGGATGTGCATCGGCGTAACTCCATTGACCTCAGGGGACTTACTCTGGATCTACACCTGTGTTGTTCAGAGCAGAATTTTTGACCCAAGGGAACTAATTCATCATTACTGTGTACCTTGTACTGTCATTTTCACCAGTGCAAAGTGGGCATAAAACACTACCAAATCGGATTAATACCATCTTGCCTCCATTTTGCACTTGCCTGGCATCAGTGCAAATGACTGCACATGGTGCATGGCCTGGGATGCTGGAACAATTTTTATAGTGGGGGTGCTGAGAGCCACTGAACCAAACTGTAAACCCTGTCTATGATGGCAACCACTTCAAGCCAGGGATTGCGGCAGCACCCCCAGCACTCTTAGTTCCAGCACCTATGTGGCAATAGTGAACTGTGCCAAAGTGTCGGGCTTGAAGACTGATAGGGCCACTGATTTATATGGGACTTAAGCACCAGTTTAAGTATTTTGCGGAGCACCAATTTGTTTAAGAGCTTTGCTTAAGAGCACATGCATAACTTTATTAGCAGTGCCACTGATTTCAATATCATGGTTCAAGTACACACATGCTTAATTAAGTGCCTTGGAGAGGATGTAGAAGACAAGGATTTAAAGACCACCTAGAAGACACATGTTTTCACAGGGAATGTATCATGTAACTTGATTTTTTCGTGTTTGAAAAATGTCTATAAAATATTTAATATTCACAAAAGAACAAATATTTTTGGACCTAATCCTACAGCTCTTACTCCCACTCAACTTGCATTGACTTCAATGGGTTGCTTAATTTGAAAAAGCCACAAGAGAGATTCATGTCACTCTAGGCCCCAGTCCAGTGTGTTGCTTAGCACCTCTAAATAACCCTGAAATCAGAGGGCAACTCGGGCACTTAGCACCTCATGAAATCAGGCCCCTAGTCCCAGGGTCGGTGCAAGGAAGTTTTGCGCCCTAGGCGAAACTTCCACCTTGCGCCCTGCCCCTCCCCCCGTGGCAGCTAACCCCGCCCACCGCCCCCCCCCATGGCAGCTAACCATGCCCTCCCACCCGAGGAGCCCCCCCGCGGCAGCTAACCCCACCCGGGGAGCCCCCCATCGCAGCAGCTACCCCTCCTTGCAAGCCCCCCCTCCAAGGCAGCTAACCCAGCCCGGGGAGCCTCCCTCCCCCACAGAAGCTAACCCCACCCCCCTCCACAGCAGCTAACACCGCCCGGGGAGCCTGCCCCAGCTCTCCTCCGCTGAGCACGCCGGCACTGCTCTAATTCTCCTCCCCTCCCAGGCTTGCGGCGCCGATTGGAGGAGAATTAGAGTGGGGGCTGTGTGCTCAGCAGAGGAGGCAGAGTGGAGGTGATCTGGGGCGGGGAGCAGTTCCCCTGTGTGCTCCCCCTGTTCCTGCGGGCGTCCCCACCACCCCACCGCCGCCCCAGCTTACCTCCACTCCACCTCCTCACCTGAGCAGGCTTTTAGGCGCCCTGAACCACTAGGCGTCCTAGGCAGCCGCCTAGTTTGCCTAAGTGGTTGCACCGGCCCTGCCTAGTCCAATGACATTCTTACTGTACTAAAAGTTTAAAGAACTTTTTTTCCCCTGCTACAATCCCAACTTCAATGGCTTTTTAATCCAGAGAAACAACTAAGCATCTGAGCTTCTGTACAGCCATTGTAGAGACCAGTTCAGCTGCATGCTATGAGTGCATTTTCTTTTAAAGGATACTGGCTACAAATAATTATCCTATCCCAACTCTTACTATATCTAAATGGTAATAAAATGCTGTCAGTTTAATAAACAACATCAGCTTTGATTTGACTTGAGAAAACCCTTCCAATGACAGAGTTGTTGTGATGTTCCTCAACCCCAAAAAACCCACCGGTAGGAAAAATACCCTACCCAGTATCCAAGAGTTTTGCAATACCTGGGCAAGACTCATTCATTGACTTCCATATGATAGTTTATGTATCCAGTAGCTTTTATCCCTTTACATCTTAGCATCATTTTAGGTTGTAGCGAGCATGTGCCATACTACACATTGTGTTCCACCTTAATAATCCTCTTTCTTCAGGATCTCGTGATTGTACAATAGCAGTTTATCCAGTTTTTTTCTGGCATGGAACAGGGATTTTCTTGTCATGTTGCACTGTGCTGCGGGAGAGCCCAGCAAAAAGGGAACTAATCTTCATGCTACCACTGTGACAGTACGCTGAAAAACAAAATTGTTAATAAATCTACACACCATTTGTATGAGGTGTTTTTTTTAGTTTACCAACCACGGTGATTTATTTGTGCCATTCCCGGGGGTGGGAGCTGCCACTGAAAGGCCAGGGGATTGAAGTTAAAGTATGTCATAATATATTTAGCAAATGATATTGCAAAGGATGAAAAATGGAGAAGAGGAGGAGGGGGAAATTGCATTCCCTGGCTGGAAAGCTATTAAACATTTAGAGAAAGGGAGCACACCATGTGGGTGGAATTTTCCTGGTTTTTCCTTTATGAATTAATCACTGCAAACCCGTAGAGCAGAAAAGGGCTGGTCATATAAGGTGGATGATTAAGACTTGGAGATGGAGAAAACATCAATGTTTGTAAGAGGTTTAAAAAAGAAACTGAATACCAGATGTGAGCCCTAGAAATCATAGCCTGGGAGAAGAAAAAGGAAGTCCAGGGAAAGTTTCTGGAATGTCTATTTCCCACTTATTGACTGCAGTCCATTTACTTAAGGCAGTGGTCCCCAACGCGGTGCCATGGTACCTGCCAGGGCATCTATGTGCACCCGCCTCTGACAAGGGAGCACCCCGCCGCTGAAATGCCGCCGAGAAGCAGCAATGTCCAGAAGCGCCACTGCCGAAATGCTGCTGCTTTTCAGTGGCGACACCTCTTGATGACGCTGCTTCTCGGCGGCATTTCGGCGGCGACGGTTCTTCGCGTTGCCGCTTCTTGGCGGCATTTCGGCAGCTGCTTGTCTGGCAGCCGCGCTCTTCGGCGGCTAGTTGACAGGTGCCCGCCACACTGAAAAGGTTGGGGACCACTGACTTAAGGCCCGGTTTGAATGGGTCTCCCTAACTAGTATTACATGTTTGTTTTCAAATCCCTTTTCTAACATGGGAGATCATTATTCATGATTCCACATACAAATCTCCCCTTGCTGTCCTTGGTCTGGCCTATACTACCCGCCTGAATCGGCGGGTAGAAATCGACCTCTCGGGGATCGATTTATCGCGTCCCGTCGGGACGCGACAATCGATCCCCAAATCGGTGCTCTAACTCCACCAGCGGAGGTGGTAGTAAGCGCTGCCGACAAAAAGCGGCAGAAGTCGATTTTGCCGCCGTCCTCACAACGGGGTAAGTCGGCTGCGATACGTCGAATTCAGCTACGCTATTCACGTAGCTGAATTTGCGTATCTTAAATCGACTCCCCGCTGTAGTGTAGATGTACCCCTTGAGAAGGAGTGAGGCTGGGGAGATGGATGTACAGCAGCCACCACCTTGGCACACACCAGAAGCTGAACCTGGGACCTTCAGAGCTGAAAGCAAAGGTCGCTACAGCTTGAGCTAAAGCAACGAACTCTGAGTGAGAGCTGTAACACCAAGATCCGCTATGGATCAGGCATGGGGGAGGGGGCAGTGGTGGACATGTAACACAAACTGACCAGTGGGTTACCAGTGCACTACACTCATCCTCCTCCACAGCAGCTAACAAGGAATCTGTGCAACAGGTGAGCACTATATTGCCATTTGTCCAGCTCCCACAATGGAGTCCTTCAGTGGTATCCAACATGAGAAAATGCGTTCATAAGGGGGTATCTTGGGCCTAGACATTTTCTGCATAGCGTATTAGAGCGTGGACATAGGTTAAATTGAGTCCACTGTGTTCCTATTAGCGAGAATTCCTGGGAACAGCTCAAAAGTGATACACATTGGGACTAAGGTTCAAGTTTTGAACTGTATGTTGTTAGTTTGGAGTCAGAGATGTGCTCAGAAGCATACAGACTGCCTGATCCTGCAGAGGCAAAACTCCTGTCAGAGTTCAGTGGCTCTTTCCTATGAGTGAAGGCTTCAGGACTACCAGAGAGGACTACCTAGAGGTGAGAGAGGCTAGTGATTTGATCACTCGCTCTTTGGAATCTCTCTTCTGGCTTTATGGCATCCAAGCGTTTGCTTGTGATTCTTCAATGCGCAACTATGAGCCAACAGCTCTTGGAAAATTACACATCATGGCGCCAGTGATACTTTGTGCATAGCTGCAGTATCTCTTGAGCAATGAGTTAACAGAATAAGGACTCACTTTCCAGGGACAAAGGTTGAGGATAATAAGCTACGGAGGAACTAAAGATGAGCTTAGTGTAGCTGTGGATGCTGGAATAAATAATTCAAGAGAGAGGCATCACGAGGTATTTGAAAGGAAGCTACTGAGACAGGCTTTTTGGCTTGCAGCCTTTCATACGGAACCTAGTTATTAGCTGTTGCTGTTGCAGGTCTCTCGGCCAACCTTACCCTTCCTTTTAACTTCACGGCTGCCTTTGGGGTTTTGATTAGAGCTGGGTCAAAATTTTACAGTGTAAAACCTGCATGACAGAGAATAATAAAAAATAGAGAAGGGGAAAGACCTATTAGATCCTCTAGTGCAGCCCTCATACCTATGCGGGTTTGTCTTTCTATAGGTATTACTTACTCAAGTTTATACCTACTTATACTTTTCACCTTTCTTCACACATTCTCCAGATCATTTCTGATCTTCTCTGAACTCCCTTTAATATTTTCTTGGTAACAAGGTGCTAAACAGCAAATGCAGTATTAGGTGTGGATGTACTATAGCCACACGATTGCATGATGATTCTGCATAAGCAGCTTAGAATTGCATTGGCCTTTTTCTTTCCTGCCACACTGCATTGCAAACTCACGCCTAACTTGCTCTCCATTCTCACCCCTAAATTTGCGTCTTCCAGCATTTCTAATTTCCAGATATCTCCATCTCATTTAATATCTGTTTTGTATTATTCTCCTGTGTTGCATTTCCCTATGTTTTGCTATTTTCTGCCCATGTTTAAGACCTTTTCTTGGGCTCTTTGTATTCTCAACATTTGTGAGTAGCACAGAAGCTATTTGCAATACAGTGAATGCCCTCTGACATTCACGTGGTCCCAGAATTTCTTACCCAGACACTTTTGAATAGATATTTTTATGGTCCTGTTTGTTTCCTAATTGTTCTAACTGCTTTTTTATTTTTCTTGTTGGAGATTTTTTTTAAAAGCTTCATAATCTCAGCACTTCTTGAATCATTGGCAATTTCTCATCCACCCCATTTATGAATGGACGGATTTCTCTCTAGCACCTCTTCCCCCCTCACCTCCCTCCCCATGTATTTATAAAATCCTTTTTTACTCTCTTTAAATGCTCTGTTTGCTATGGCCACATAATTCTGATCTGCATTATACAGATACAAATTGGGAAAAACTGCACGTGAACCAAGAGAGTTAATCTGAAATTATATTAATAGCAGAATTTGTCCCTCACTGATTAACTGATGCAAAAGAGACTAAGCTAAGGAGAATAGAGATATCAGGTGATGTCTTAATAATCCTACAGAGGCCAAGGCTGTAAGAAAAAGTAGATTATAAAATGCTGAGAGAGATCAGAATGACCTATAGAATATCACAGCTTTGATCAGACATTTTAAATACTCAGTGGTTGCACAGCTGTGCTTTTTTTCAGTCACTGCTTCCCATGCTAGCAATTTAACCCTTTGGTTGCCATTCACCACTGCAGTTGCTGTGCAGAGTTTGAACATGCCTGTATTCTTTGAAGTACTCCACATATGCGGTAAAATATACCTTCAGTGCTATCCCTCTCATCCTCTGATCTTCCTCCTTTCTCAGATGTTTTCATTCACAATTTTGGGCCTCGATTTGGCAAAGCACTTAGGTTCATGCTTAAGTTTAAGTCAATGGATCAAGGGTCTTATTAAAGTGTCTGGTAAAGATATACTTTTTAAATTCTAGGAATTAAGAGATTTTGTGTGTGAAATCCTGGCCTTTTTGAAATCAACGGGAGTTTGGCCATGAACATCAATGAGGCCAGGATTTCACCCTTATGGTTTTCCAATGGGTTGGGGAAGACAGATGCTGTTGTTTTTTTACAAGACTCCCATTAAAAACTCACCTTAAAACCTTGTTTGCTGTCATTTTTATCCTAACTACTCTCCCTTTTACTGCCAAGCATCACACACTCGCTTTCCTGCCCCCTCCCCCTTCCCCTCTCCTCACTCTCACAGTGTATAAAGGATGTGTAGCCCCTCCCCAAGGTGTGGTTCAAACCGCTGTCCTCCCTGGTGCTTGTGAGTTGTGACTAGGTGCGGCGCCTCCCCTCTCCTTGCATGAGTTGGGTCCCGGCCTGGGTTGTGTTTTATGAGGCCTGATGCCTCCAGCCAAGGTGGCTCCTCACTGTGCATGAGACGCAAGGGGTTCTGTCCCTGGGGAAAATGAATGATGCTACCCCCTGCTGGCAAGGAGTACAAACCCGCTACATAGAAAACAATACTGTACATCTGCACAAACCCCAGCGATGAAGCAACACCCCCAGCAGTAACAATATGACAAAGGAAGACTTTACTGGGAGCAGGAAAATAGGATCTGGGTAAGGTAAGGGTTAAGGTTAACTAATAAATATGAAACATGAATACATCAACCAATTCCTTCCCTCCCACCACTCTCAAACTCTTCCCAACCCCCAGCTCCCTCCCTGGGCACCTTCTCAGACAGAGCTGGCTTAGGGTTGCCCACTTTCTAATGGCACAAAACCAAATACCCTTGCCCCGCCCCTTGCCCTGCTCCTTCTCTGAGGCCCAGTCCCCACTTCACTCCCTCCCCCCTCCCTCAGTCGCTCACTCTCCCCCATCCTCACTCATTTTCACCAGGCTGGGGCAAGGGGTTCCGGTGTGGGAGGGGGTGAGGGCTCCGACTGGGGGTGTGGACTCTGGGGTGGGGCCGGGAATGAAGGGTTTGGAGTGCAGGAGGGGGCTCAAGGCTACAGCAGAGCGTTGGGGTGCAGGAGGGGGTGCGGGCTCTGGATGGGGGTGTGAGATTTGGGGTGGGGCTGGGAATGAGAGGTTTGGGGTGCAGGAGGGGGCTCAAGGCTGTGACAGGGGTGTGGGGTGCAGGTGTAACCCACACATCTCCTGGGTGTGGTGTTCTGTCCCATCTAGTGGCACCGAGACCACTTAATGAGAGAGATTAACGAGCTTGCTCTACAGCCTTAACTAACAGACAGTTGGCTTTTAGCTCATGCAGTAGAGGCTCATGCATTAAGCTCCAGAGGTCTGACGACCAGGGTCTGTTGGTGTTACTTGGGTGTGACGGTTTGGGCTCTGGGACGGAGTTTGGGTACTGGAGCGGGTTCCGACAGGGGCAGGGGGTTGGGGTGCAGGAATGGGTTTGGGATGCGGGCTCCAGCCAGGCGGCTCCCAAGCAGTGGTGCAGCGGGGCTAAGGCAGGCTCCCTGCCTGCCCAGGCTCTGCATGGCTCCTGGTAGCGTCCGGCATGTCTGGTTCCTAGGTGGAGGGACTAGGGGGCTCTGCGTGCTGCCCACAGTGCCTGGCCAATGGGAACTGCAGAGTCGGCGCTCAGGGCGGGGGCAGCTCATGGAGCCTGCTTGGCTGCCTCTGCACCTAGGAGCTGGACATGCTGTCCACTTCCAGGAGCCGCGTGGAGCCAGGGCAGGCAGAGAGCCTGCCTTAGCCCTGCTGCGCTGATGACTGGATTTTTAACGGCTTTGTCAGAGGTGCTGACTAGAGCCGCCAGGGTCCCTTTTCGACCGGGTGTTCTGGTCAAAAAGCGGACACCTAGCAACCCTAGGTACACTGAGGATGACACTGGAGACAAGTTCTGCAGATCTGTGAATATTGGCCAGCTTAAACAAAAAGAGTTCCCTTACTAAGTCTTCTTCTCCTGGCTCCTACTAGGCTATCTCTTCTGGAGTCCTGTGGAGGTCTCGGCTGGCTCTCAGTAGCCAGCACTGGGTCATATCTCTGCCTCTCGACACAGGTCTCTGCAGTGCTGGAACTGCCTGACCCATGCACTAGATCCCACAGCATCAAAGACACCCTTTGAGGGGAGGGGAGTTAATCGGACAAACTCCCAAGCTCCAAACTGAAACTAAAACAAATACATCTCCTTCCACTGAGGAGCTGAGCAGCTCAGGCTCATCATTAGTCCTAGCCCACCAATCTGCTCGTCCTCAAGCAAAAGCCTCCCCATTGGGCTCAGCAGGAGTTTCTAGTCCATTCGGTCCTCCCTCCTGAGTCCAGGCATGCTGGGAAATTGTGTCAGAGGGCTCTGGTAGCCAGTATTGTAACCCATAGGAGGTTGGGTCTAGAGTTCTAGGAGCTGGCAAACTCCAAATGGGGGCACAGATGGTTATTTTCAATGGCCCAGAGCCTCAAAGTTATTGAGGGCCCTAAGTCCCTTTGGAATCAGTGGAAGTCAGTCACTTAAGTGCCGCTGAGGACCTGGCCCATTATCCCTACATTTATGTTACATTTTGTTGTTTGAAGCAACAGAGGGTCCTGTGGCACCTTTGAGACTAACAGAAGTATTGGGAGCATAAGCTTTCGTGAGTAAGAACCTCACTTCTTCAGATGCAAGACCTTCTTCTTGCATCTGAAGAAGTGAGGTTCTTACCCATGAAAGCTTATGTTCTCAATACTTCTGTTAGTCTCAAAGGTGCCACAGGACCCTCTGTTGCTTTTTACAGATTCAGACTAACACGACTACCCCTCTGATATTTTGTTGTTTATTATTCACATTGGCTTAGTGCCTACAGGCTCCAGTCAGAAGTCAGGGCCCCACTGTGCTGGGCCCTGTACCAATATAACAAAAGGACAGTCCCTTCCCCAAAGAGCTGATCGTTTACGGGAGGTCTCTTTACCCTTTTTACCCCAGTCCATTTCTGACCATCAGTCTGCCTTGCCATCTGTGTGAGAATTGCCATACTCAGCCCTGTAAGGCATTGTCATTATTTATCTCTCACTGTGAAGCAGTTTGAGACCCTGTATATAAAAGGCGCTATATGAAAATACTGCGTTGAATTGTATTCATAGCTTGAATCAATTCACCTGAGGATATCACTTTAGTCATTATGATGGCGCTTCGGTGATTGCCTTAGATAGGCTTTAGTTTGATTCTCTGGAGGGATTCCAAGCAAGAGATGAGCTCAACCCAAACCTGAAAAACACTAAGTGCTCTATGTCGCATGAGTCATTTAATATTTTTATTACAGCAGTGCCCAGAGGCCCTGATCAGAATTAGGGCCCTGTTATTTTATTGTAGATATAGCACAAACATAGACAACATGGTGCTGGCCCTGAAGAGTGGCTTCCTAAGAGCCTCTTTGTTCTGATTCACTGAAAGGTTTATAAGTAGCCTTAAGTCCTGCGGTTAATCAATTCCTCAGCACACATATGCATTCTTTTTCTGCAGCTTTTCAGCTATTTCAGAGTGCTCTTTAAGGAATTAACTTACTTAATGATTTTAGTTTTGTTTTAGGATACAGTAATGAGCAAATCTCTGGTTTCCCTCCATTGATTACAGGGAGCCAAAGATGGTGTATTGGTTTTTGTATTTTTTTTTATTGGATTAATAATTAACATTTCAAATTAAAAACAAAACAGCCTGACTCACTCCCAGAACAAAATCTACCTTATTAAAAAGAGATTTTCAGAAATGTCATAAATACCAAATTCTATGTTCAACCCCTGTATAATTGGTATCAAATTACCGGTAACTTAACCTTTCAGAGATTAACATAATGACACAGTTGTTCCTGATACACTATTAGTTAGTTATCTTTTATTTGTGTAAAATCTCTCATCCTGATGGATCCCAAAGACCTTTACAAACTTAGCCAGAGAGAAAATGTGTTTAGAGGGCCAAATACATCCAATAGCATCTCTGGAGCAACCCCAGTGTAACCCATTGCTAACATTCACAGACCAATGGAATACAACCACCCTGGAGATGGAGATGAAGCACAGTAGCTGCTTAATGGCAAACAGCAACATTACACAACAGGTTAAGACAAACCACAAAGGCTTTATCTAGTGTGTGGCAGAGTTGTCCAACCCTCCCATCCGTCCTGTCAAGTAATTCAGCCCCACACTCGGTGCCTGAGTGAGAACCTCCAAGGCAGCTATGCGCATAGATAGTCATGCTTGCGCTCAGTCATATCTTCTGGCAAGGAGCTCTGTGACTTGGCTACTGCAGGTGAAAGATTCTGCCTCCAATGCCAAGTGGTCTAAAGCTGCTCTCACCATCTGCTTTGTCCCTGTGGAGCATAGCTATCTTGAAAGGTCATGGAGGAGGAGGTGGTTTCTTGGGTAGCTAGGGCTCAAGCTCTTAAAGGTATTATAGATCAACACCAGGACTTTGAATCATATTCTGAAGTGACTGGGAACTAGAACTGTGCAAATAATAGATTTTTCAGTTCACGGGCAATTTAAACAATTCATAATAAAAATACCGTAGCGGGTGAACTGAAATCAATGTTAAAAATTTCAGCCACTTGAAAAGTAAAAAAAAATTATTTTGAGTTGATCACAATGTTTCATTTTGACATTTTTGAAATGAAACTTCAATTTTGATAATTTTTAAAATGTTTCTATTTAAAAAAAATAAAGTTGAAGGAAATTTTGAAACAAAGTTATTTCAAACTAAAATACTTGCACATTTCATTTAGAAAATGTTTAAACAAAATGCAAATATTTGGATTTTCTTTTCTTCTTTTTTTTTTTAAACTAAATCAATTGGGTGAATCTCACACAAATTCACAAAACATTTCAGGGTTGCTGGATCTATATTTTTTGCAAGCTGAAAAATTTTACCCAGCTCTCCTGGGAACATTTGCAAAGATAGGATGTGTTTGTGTTGGCCTGTGCTGGTGATGAGGTGTGCTGCTCTGTGTTGTATCTACTTCATTCTTAAGGTGGTAGTGCTCAACGCTAAGATAGGTAACCTATCCAGGAGGAGCTTAAAACATGGGCCAGAGACAGTAGCTAGGCCCTTGCCTGGGCGTAGGCAGCACAGTTTCCTGGTCAGTCAGAGATGGGGAAAAAACATTCCTTGTTACTGCCACAATCTGCATGTCCCAGAGTAGTAAGGAGTCCTGCCTGACACCGATGCTTTGAACCTGTGACAGGACCGTGGTCTGATTCCCTCAGTCATTGGTGAGGCTAGAGGGCAGTAAGTTCTGAATTTTCCCCTCTCCCCCTGTCACTGCTACTGTCATAACTTATTTGAACTTAAGCCAAATACTCTTTATTCTTCTTCTGATTTCTTCCAGGCATTCAGACATCTTGGCGATGGCCTGAACTCTTGCTCTTGACAATTAAGCTTAGGGTAAAATTTCTCAAACATACCCGCATGATTTAAGAGCCTAAATCCACTTCAATAAGACTTAGGCTCTAAAGTCACTTAGGCACTCTAAACAATTGTATGCCTCATGAATATTAAGCACACACGTAAGCAGTTAGGTATGCAAAATGAGTTTCTAAAGCCAGATTTATTTTCAGAAAGGGGACTGAAATGCTTAGTGCAAATGGAAATAATGACTGACTTTTTCACACCTCTAACTCAGTAATTGTGTATTTTAAGCTCTCAGAATTCCTTTCTGACTGAGATAAGTCATTGCTATGGACAAATCTAATGTCTGAGTACCTAATGGAGCAATTCTATTCAACTGTGCTGTGTTGAATATACTCTTTCCACACATACATACTTTGACATGCCTTCAAGGGGCCCAAAACCTGCCACAAGTAACTGAAGCTGCATAATGAGCTGGTCATGGTTCAAAAGCCATTTGTGATGTGTTTTCAGAGCTTGATGAGTCATCCCTGAGCCTGAGTGCTCTGAGCTTGATGAGTCATTTGAGATAATTACCTGGGAGTCCTAAGGGTCCAGCCAATCCACAAGCAAGGGTCTAACCATGTGATCCCAATGCAGTTATATAGGCTCCTAATGAAAGCACCCATTCCTATCTGCTCAGTGCTGCTACCTCAGTGATGGTGTTCCTTGCTAACTGGTAGTTATCTCCTGCTCACTTACCCAGCTGTTCTGAACCACTGTTGAACATGTTGCATGCATGCATGTATGTCTTTGTCGTGTCCTTCAATGAGCATGCAAAGGCAGAGTTTCTGTGCAATTAGCATAGTTTGAAAAATGATCCATTAATATTGTATCCATGGAGCCACCAAAAATTGGTCTCCCTTATTCTGATTAAAAACAACAAAATGCTAGATGTTGGTGTGGGGTGGGACATGGACAATTACAATACAGTCACAGAAGCAACAAGAGGGAAATCTACTCAACGTCTTAAATGTCTAAACACAAATGCACAGACTACAGGGGCTCTTGTGAGAATTTTTATGAAAAATGTCCCCCCCCACCCCAGCTCATTTTGAAAAGCTCAGGATTGGTTAGTTACCTATCTAATTAGGACTTGAATTCCAAATGATTTCCTTTCATTCAGGTTGAAACAAGTCCATTCCATTCTTAGAATCATTATCTCATCTTTAAGATAAGCCTCTCCAGGTGGAGCAATGGAATACTGATCACATTCTTAGGCCTGGTCTACACTACGGGTTTAGGTCGACTTTAGCAGCGTTAAACCGAATTAAGCCTGGACACGTCCACACAACGAGGCCCTTTCTTTCGACTTAAAGGGCCCTTTAAACCGGTTTCTTTACACCACCTCCGACGAGGGGATTAGCGATAAAACCGGCCTTTGCGGGTCGGAATTGGGGTAGTGTGGACGGAATTCGATGTTATTGGCCTCCGGGAGCTATCCCACAGTGCTTCATTGTGACCGCTCTGGACAGCGCTCTCAACTCAGATGCACTGACCAGGTAGACAGGAAAAGACCCGCGAAGGTTTGAATTTCATTTCCTGTTTGCCCAGCGTGGAGAGCACAGGTGACCACGCAGAGCTCATCAGCACAGGTAACCGTCATGGAGTCCTCCCAGGATCGCAAAAGAGCTCCAGCATGGACCGAACGGGAGGTACGAGATCTGCTCGCCATATGGGGAGATGAAGCAGTGATAGCTGAACTCCGTAGCAGTAAAAGAAATGGAAAAGTATTAGAAAAGATCTCCAAGGCCATGAAGGACCGAGGCCATAACAGGGACACACAGCAGTGCCGCGTGAAAATTAAGGAGCTACGGCAAGCCTACCACAAAGCCAGAGAAGCAAACGGAAGGTCCGGGGCAGAGCCGCAAACTTGCCGCTACTACGCGGAGCTGCATGCGATCCTAGGGGGTGCAGCCACCACTACCCCAACCGTGTGCTATGACTCTCTCACTGGAGAAACACACAGGGAAGACGGTTCGGGGAACGAGGAAGATGACGATGGAGGTACTGTAGGTAGCTCACAGCAGCAAGGAAGCGGAGAAACCGGTTTCCCCAACAGCCAGGATATGTTTGTGACCCTGGACCTGGAACCAGTAACCCCCGAACTCACCCAAGACCCTCAGGGCACACAGGAGACCTCTGGTGAGTGTAACTTTGTAAATATTTGTAAACATTACAAAAAAAAAGCAAGCAAGTCTGTTAACGTGTATGGGGATGGAGCGGAAATCCTCCAGGGACATCTCCAGAAAGCTCTCCTGGTTGAAATGGGGTGATTTTATTAAGGGGGACATTCAGAGGCGCCCGTTCCTGCTCTTCTGACCAGAAATGTTCCCCGCTGTTAACCACGCGGTGGGGGGGAGGGGTGAAGTGATCATCCCAGAGAATCGTGTGTGTGTGTGGGGGGGGGGGGGTGGTTTACTTGTGTTTGTGCCGCATGTTAACCGGGAAACCGCAGCCCCCCTCCTTTTACATTGAAACCCCATTTTAAATGGACAACCCAATTCATCCTTGATATGGGAAATGCGCTGCTGTTTGCAACCTTTCCCGCATGTTAAGAAGGTTAAAAAAGCCAAAACACTGTGGCCTACGATGGCTGCCTGCAAGCCGAAATATGCGACCTTGTAATGAAAGAGTGTACCCATTGTTCCCTAAAATGTGTCTTTTTTAACCACCTCTCCCTTCTCCTCCACCAGCTGCAAATGTTTCTCCTTCGCAGAGGCTCGTGAACATTAGAAAGAGAAAACGTAAGACGAGGGATGAGATGTTCACGGAGCTGCAGATGTCCTCCCATGCTGATAGAGCACAGCAGAATGCGTGGAGGCAGTCAATGTCGGAGATGAGAAAAGCCCAATATGAACGAGAGGAGAGGTGGCGGGCTGAATCGCGGGAAGAACAGAGCAAGTGGCGGGCTGAAGACGATAGGTGGCGTCAGCTTGCAGACAGACGGCAAGAGGCAATGCTCCGTCTGCTGGAGCATCAAAGTGATATGCTCGAGCGTATGGTTGAGTTGCAGGAAAGGCAGCAGGAGCAGAGACCGCCGCTACAGCCCCTGTGTAACCAACAGCCCTCCTCCCCAAGTTCCATAGCCTCCTCACCAAGACGCCCAAGAACACGGTGGGGGGGCCTCCGTCCACCCAGTCACTCCACCCCAGATGATCGCCAAAGCATCAGAAGGCTGGCCTTCAATAAGAGTTAAAGTTTTAAAATGCAGTGTGTCCTTTTCCATCCCTCCTCCCCCACCCATCCCAGGCTACCTTGGCAATTATCCCCCTACCTCTGTAAGGAACTAATAAAGAATGCATGAATGTGAAAAAACAATGACTTTATTGCCTCTGCAAGCGGGAGGGGAGGGGAGGGTGGGGTGGGGTGGTTGGTTTACAGGGAAGTAGAGTGAACCGGGTGGGGGGGGGTTGGAGGGTTCATCAAGGAGAAACAAACAGAAGTTTCACACAGTAGCCTGGCCAGTCACAAAACTCGTTTTCAAAGCTTCTCTGATGCGCACCGCGCCCTGCTGTGCTCCTCTAACCGCCCTGGTGTCTGGCTGCGCGTAATCAGCGGCCAGGCGAGTTACCTCAACCTCCCACCCCGCCATAAAGGTCTCCCCCTTACTCTCACAGATATTGTGGAGCGCACAGCAAGCAGCAATAACAATGGGGATATTCTTTTCGCTGAGGTCTGAGCGAGTCAGTAAGCTGCGCCAGCGCGCTTTTAAACGTCCAAATGCACATTCCACCACCATTCGGCACTTGCTCAGCCTGTAGTTGAACAGGTCCTGACTCCTGTCCAGGCTGCCTGTGTACGGCTTCATGAGCCATGGCATTAAGGGGTAGGCTGGGTCCCCAAGGATCACGATAGGCATTTCAACATCCCCAATGGTCACTTTCTGGTCCGGGAAGAAAGTCCCTTCCTCCAGCTTTCGAAACAGAGCAGAGTTCCTGAAGACGCGAGCATCATGTACCTTTCCCGGCCATCCCACGTTGATGTTGGTGAAACGTCCCTTGTGATCCACCAGGGCTTGCAGCAGCATTGAAAAGTACCCCTTGCGGTTTACGTAGTCGGTGGCTTGGTGCTCCGGTGACAAGATAGGGATATGGGTTCCGTCTATGGCCCCGCCACAGTTTGGGAATCCCATTTCAGCAAAACCATCCACTATTGACTGCACGTTGCCCAGAGTCACTACCCTTGCTATCACCAGGTCTTTCATTGCCCTGGCAAATTGGATCACAGCAGCCCCCACAGTAGATTTGCCCACTCCAAATTGATTCCCGACTGACCGGTAGCTGTCTGGCGTTGCAAGCTTCCACAGGGCTATCGCCACTCGCTTCTCAACTGTGAGGGCTGCTCTCATCTTGGTATCCTGGCGTTTCAGGGCAGGGGAAAGCAAGTCACAAAGTTCCATGAAAGTGGCCTTACGCATGCGAAAGTTTCGCAGCCACTGGGAATCGTCCCATACCTGCAGCACGATGCGATCCCACCAGTCTGTGCTTGTTTCCCGGGCCCAGAATCGGCGTTCCACGGTATCAACCTGCCCCAGTGACACCATGATTTCCACATTGCTGGGGCCCGTACCTTGTGTGAGGGCTGTGTCCATGTCAATTTCCTCATCACTCTCGTCGCCGCGCTGCAATCGCCTCCTCGCCTGGTCCGGGTTTCGCCTTGGCATGTTCTGGCTCTGCATATACTCCAGGACAATGCGCGTGGTGTTCATAGTGCTCATAATTGCCGCGGTGATCTGAGCGGGCTCCATGATCCCAGTGCTAGCTATGGCGCCTGGTCAGAAAAAAGGCGCGAAAGTAGTATCTGATGGACCAGGAGAAGGAGGGCGGGAGGGAGGGAGGGAGGGCCGAGTGACGACATGGCGTACAGGTACAGGAACAGGGAGAAACACAAACAACTGTCACACAGAATGGTCCCCCCAAAGATTAAACTGGAAACCCTGGGCTTAGCAGGCCGTTGATTTCACGGAGGAAGGGGAAGCAAATGAACACAGAACAAATCTATTTTTTACATCTTAAGGTGGCAGCCGACGCTGCAGCATGAGTGACAGCCATACCAGTATGACGACGATGGGTACCAATCATAATATGCCATCATCTGCCAAAAGGCAAGGGGCTGCTGCTGTGTAGCAATGCAGCCCCACGTCCGCCAGCCCCACGTCCGCCAGCACCCAGCATCGCCCTCGGCCTCTTCTGGGTGCTTAGCAGACAATATTGGGCAATTGGCAGAAAATAGTATATTATGACTGGTAACCGTCATCATCGAAACAGTAGCATGTCTGCCCAGGTGGCCATGATTGACAGCCATACCAGTACGACGATGATGGGTACCAGTCATAATATACCATCGCCTGCAAGGGGCTGGTGCAATGCAGCACTACGGCTGCCAGCCCCACGGCTATCACTCATGCTACACCGTCTACCGCCAAAAGGCAGTTAGCAGCTGCTGCTGTGTAGCAATGCAGTCCCATGTCTGCCGGCACCCAGAGGACATATGGTGACGGTGAGCTCAGCTGAGCTGAGCGGGCTCCATGCTTGCCGTGGTATGTTGTCTGCACAGGTAACCCAGGTAAAAAGGCGCGAATCTATTGTCTGCCGTTGCTGTGACGAGGGGGGAGGGGCCTGACGACATGTACCCAGAACCGCCCGCGACACTGTTTTGCATCATCCGGGCATTGGGATCTCAACCCAGAATTCAAAGAAAAGGCGCGAACCGCTTCTCGGCTCGAGCTGTGGCGCAAACGTAGTATCTGACGGCCTAGGGGAAGGAGGGAGGGGGGCCGAGTGACGACATGGCGTACAGGCACAGGGAATTAAAATAAAGAACGGTGGCTGTGCATCAGGGAGAGACACAAACAACTGTCACAGACTGGTCCCCCCCAAAGATTAAACTGAAAACCCTGGGTTTAGCAGGCCGTTGATTTGACGGAGGGAGGGGGAAGCAAATGAATACAGAGAAAATCTATTTTTTTACATCTTAAGACGACGGTGCAGCGTGACTGATAGCCCTCGGCATCTTTCTGGGTGCTTGGCAGCAAATACGGGGCGGTGTATGACGATGGTCTTCAGGCCTATTGCACGAGCTGCTGCTCAGGGAAGACTCTGCTAACGTGCGATGACCCGACTTGTAATAGGCCGGCTAACAGTCATAATACACCATTTACTGCCAAAAGGCAAGCCCCACGGCTGCCAGCACCCAGATCGCCGATGAAGGCTACCAGTCTACTGCACCGTCTACCGCCAAAAGGCAGTTAGCAGCTGCTGCTGTGTAGCAATGCAGTCCCACGTCTGCCGGCACCAAGAGGACATATGGTGACGGTGAGCTCAGCTGTGCTGAGCGGGCTCCATGTTGTCTGCACAGGTAACCCAGGTAACCCAGGTAAAAAGGCGCGAATCTATTGTCTGCCGTTACTGTGACGGGGGAGGGAGGGGCCTGACGACATGTACCCAGAACCGCCCGCGACACTGTTTTGCATCATCCGGGCATTGGGATCTCAACCCAGAATTCCAAGGGGCGGCGGAGACTGCGGGAACTGTGGGATAGCTGTGGGATAGCTACCCATAGTGCAATGCTCCGGAAGTCGACGCTAGCCTCGTACTGTGGACGCGGTCTGCCGACTAGAGCACCTAGAGCATTTTATTGTGTGGACATACACAATCGGCTGTATACAACCGATTTCAATAAAACCGGCTTCTATAAATTCGAAATAATTTCGTAGTGTAGACATACCCTTAGTCTGTTGTTGACTCCAAGCTGCCTTAGACAGCTGAGAATCAATATTTGCTAAGTTGTGTTGCTGTGTTTAACCAAGTGCATGTAAACCTGCCAGCACTGCTGGTATATGATTGCAGTTTCTTCTGGCTTTTCTGCATATTGTACCCTGTACTGATGACGCACTGTTCAGCCCAGAGGATGTATAGAGGAGGCCTTCTGTGTGCTGTTCCACTACAAGCTGGTCAATTCTCACAGACTAAACAGGGTTGGGTGGGGTCAGTACTTGGAGGGGAAAGTCTAGGTAAACCAAAAGTGCTGTAGGAAGTGGTGACAGTGATTCTATAGATGTATATTTGTATGAGGCAGCTCTGTTCTGCTAGAGTTTGTGTCTTTTGGATATCTAAAATCAAGGTCCTGACTTACTGCGTTCATTAAAGATTCCATGGCACTCTTCACGAGCATATGGGTTTTAAATGTAGCGCCTTGGCCAAAATCTAGCTTGGTATTACATTCTGCCTGTCTAAATCCTCCCTGCAGTTTCAAGTAAATACAGTATCATTCACTCACTGTTCTAAATTGTTGTGTAGTGCTGATAGGGCCTGTTCAGCAGTTAACTGCTGATCCCGGTTCAAGCCAAGAATACTTATGTTAGACCAGATCCTCAAAGGTTCAATGATTTCAGTGGAAGTTAGGAGCCTAAATACCTTTTGACAATCTGTATCATAAGCACTATGCAAGTCTCCCCATGTATCAAACCCATTGTTCTGCAACATCCCTGCTTTTCTGGACCCTAATTAGAGCAACCCAATTGGCTGTAATCTGCACAAATATCTGACACTCTCACACTCATTATCACTTGTGACAGAGGCCAGAATTAGAATTTGCTCTTCAGAATGAGGAATTAGTGCATTGCCAAGCCCGCTAACACAGCTTCTTTGGAACCAACTTGTGTCATCTAGTTTATATTCATGACCTTGTTTCAAAAAGCGCTTCAGTGTGTCAATTTCATTTTCCTATCCTTTTGTCACATCTGGCCTATGACTGAATTGCATTGCTTTTATCTGGTGCTCTTGTTTTCCTTGATGTTTTCCTCTCAGCCTTTTGGGGGATAGAACTGTAAATAGAAGCTTCACTTTGCCAAGATGAAAGCTTGGAGATGAAGACTGAGAATATAGCTGAAAATTTGACTCACCAGTGTGTCTTCTCGGTGCTTGTGTAATTTTATTAGTCATGTGCATAACTGTTCAGATGAGGCCATAAGGTCTATCAACACTTCTGACCATGCGACATGTGATGTTAACTGTGTAAGGTCCATGTAAACCTGTTGGTATCGCTTCGTATCATTCGACATGAGTGCACTGCACTGCCAGCATTGACTTGTAATCAGTTTTTCCTCCTCTTCCAGATACAAAAAATCCTTAGATTCTTGCTTACCCTGGTCTGATGGGTGAGGTGGGAGAGAGCTGTGAGCAAATATACGCCAAGACAGTGTACTGTAAGTGTCCCATGATGACTCACACTTCCTGCAGATCTACCTCTCCTAAAGTGAGTCATTAGAAGAAGAATGCGAGCCCTCTTAGGGTTAGCTTTTTTTAGCAAGGTAATCACTTGCATTAAACTTGTGTATAACCAGTTCCAGTCTATCAATGTTGTTATTGTGCCAACGTAAAATAATTGCTCAGATACTGTAAGCATCTGCCTAGTGCAAATATAAGGAGGAACTATAATTTGATATTCTGAATAAGGAGGCCTGTGCAAGATTATGGATTTATGAAAGCACCATCAATTTATTTTATAGTACAGGCTTTTTTAAAAAAAAATTCAGAAGCTGAAGATTTCTGTTTCACTCCCTGCTTGAATGAATGACACCTTTAAATACCATGGGCCAGATTGCGGCTGGCTCTTGGTTCTTGTTCACAAGGAGACTTCCCTTCCTTATGCATTTGAATCACACATCCAGTAGCCAGCCTCAACTGCTGAAAAGAGGCAGAGGTTTCTCCTGGTATTCTCTATCATGCACACACACTATAAATTTGTGTGTGTGAGAGAGATTCTCATCAATGTGCCTGGGAACCAAATGCTACAAGGAAACTTACCTTACTTTCCCATTTACCCATCCCCTTGCCTACACGGCACACCTATACTGTACATTCTTTCCCACCTTCACTCTTTACTTCCCTGAGTCACTGGCATGGAAATGATTCATTGCACAGTGCATTTATGTCTCTCTCATGATGTAGGCATTAATATATCAGTAGCTTTAGAAATATTTGATCAGGGGAACATTTAAAGCTAACAGAGAGCAGAATGTGAATAAACATATGACTGAAAGTAATGAGTGAAGAGTGAGAACTGAACCTCAGCAAAGGCATAAAAATGCACTGTGGCACCTTTAAAAGTCTCTCTCTCTCTCTCTCTCTCTCTCCACCTGCTACAGTAATCAGAAGCTAAATTCATATTCATAAATACATCATTATATAATATGCAGTGAATTCATTAAAGTGAAATGACAGGCTCTTGTAGGAGCTGAGATGAGAAATGAGAATTACTAATGAGTTAAAGTTTTTATTCAGTAAGATATAGGAGGACTCTGGCCATACCAGTGTTGTGGCATAGTATCAGTAGGACTTCAGGCTGTGAAATGCTAACGTGCTAGCATTTCAAAGGGCAGGCAAAGAGTTTGGTTAAAATTGCTTGTATAATAGACCAGCTTTTCCATCTTTTGACTCTCAAATTAACAATCAAATTAATAACATGATGTTTCGTTTTGCATTCCGTTCTGTCCTGCAGGGCAGAGCTTAAGTGCACTGCTTAGCAATGGAATCCATCTGGTGTAATCGTTTTATACTGTCATGCACAGTAGGTGAGAAAAGTATAATTTTTTCAATGTTTTAGTGGTTTATTGCACTGTTTGGAATAAGGGTTTTGAGGTTGCATAAAACCCTTTTAGCCTTTGGATTTCATTGAGATGACCAGAGCTGAACATTAAAGACAGTATAGTACAGTGATGTTTATTTTGGTATACTTACTACAAGTAGTTGTGTATGTCAGTAAGAAAACAGTATATATTAATCCATGCTGCAATAACTTTCTTCAAATCTATCTATATCCCTTGTCTTGATTCTTATTTCTACTAGAGCCCTGTCAGGGCCAGCCGTAGACCAAGTGGCGCCCTAGGTGAGGAGCATCTTCGGTGCCCCATGCATTTGTTAAACTTTTTAATACCTTATTTTTTATTGCTTTTGTATCCCATTTCACGACTTTGATACGTGATTTGCATGCATTATTTATCCTGTCATATAAGACGATAAATTTGCACACGAGGATCTATAAATCTGTATTTATTCATGCCATATTTAAGCATATAAAATTCGTTTCCTCTAAGCTTATAGAAACTTTTTAATTTTAAGAATAACTGAAATGTACTAACATCAAGAAATTGAATGGTGCACCAACATTGGGTGGACCAGTCTTAAATATAGTTACAGTAGGTGATAGCCTTAGAATGTTAACCCTCGTCCTGTAGTTCAAATGGTCACTTTTCTCACCTTTGCCTTTGCACAGTGTCAGAGAGATCCAAAGACTGGCCAATGGCATTTTCAAGCGATACAATAGCAAATGATGTCAGTCTCTTGTCAACCATCATCGATTGAACATATGTTTAAATTTGCCTGATCTTCAAAAAGAATTGCTCTCACCACTCGCGACTTGACCTGCAGCGTGAGTAGAATACTCAAAACTATCCAAATATTAGGAAAAGTGTCCTTCAAGTTCACCAGTTCATTCACGATGCAGAACTGGAGTGGAGAGTGCTTCTCATGTTGCAAAATGTGATGGATGTTGTCCAAATCGCCATAGAGGTCTTTATTGTTGACGTCCGAACAGTCCCCATGAGTCAGTGTCCGGTGAAGGTGTCCATACAATTGTTCAAGTGTTTTCCTGTATGTCGGCCGCTTACTAAGATCACACAAAAAAAACCAACAGAACTTTTTGTGATGCTTCATTAAAGGTCTAGAAAACATGACCTATGAGGGAAGATTGAAAAAAAATTGGGTTTGTTTAGTCTGGAGAAGAGAAGACTGAGGACATAATAATAGTTTTCAAGTACATAAAAGATTGTTACAAGGAGGATGTAAATTGTTCTCGTTAACTGCTGAGCATAGGACAAGAAGCAATGGGCTTAAATTGCAGCAAGGGCGGTGTGACGGGTTGGATCACAGAAACCCCCTTGGGAGCTGCCACCCGATGTGCAAAGGCTACCCCTGCTCCTGTTTTCCCTGCTAGCTCAGGACTCCAGCACCCTGTCTTGTTGAGCCAGACACTCCAGTCTGCTGCAACACAGACCCAGGGTCTGAATCACTTGTCCCAAAGATGCAAGTTTACCTGAAAACAGCTTACAGAAGTGTGCTTGTCTTTAGCACTCAGATGCCCAACTCCCAATGGGGTTTAAACCCAGATAAATCCGTTTTACCCTGCATAAAGCTTATGCAGGGCAAACTCAAATTGTTCGCCCTCTATAACACTGATAGAGAGATATGCACAGTTGTTTGCTCCCCCAGGTATTAATACATACTCTGAGTAAATTATTAAATAAAAAGTGATTTTATTAAATACAGACAGTAGGATTTAAGTGGTTCCAAGTAGTAACAGACAGAACAAAGTAAGTCACCAAGCAAAATAAAATAAAATGCGCAAATCTATGTCTAATTAAACTAAATACAGATAATCTCACCCTCAGAGATGCTTCAGTAAGTTTTTCTCAGACTGGACACCTTCCAGGCCTGGGCACAATTCTTTCCCCTGGTACAGCTCTTTTTCCAGCTCAGGTGATAGCTAAGGGATTCTTCATGATGGCTCCTCTCTCCCTTTGTTCTCTTCCACCCTGTTATATATCTTTTGCATAAGGCGGGAACCCTTTGTCCCTCTGGGTTTCCACCCCCCTCACTGGAAAAGCACCAGGTTAAAGATGGAATCCAGTTCAGGTGACATGATCACATGTCACTGCAAGACTTCATTGCCCACTTGCCAGCCCACACATATACAGGAAGACTAACAGGTAAACACAGCCATCTGCAGACAATGGTCCTTGTTAATGGTAGTCATCAAGATTCCAAACCATCATTAATGGCCCACACTTTACATAATTACAATAGGCCCTCGGAGTTATATTTCATATTTCTAGTTTTAGTTACAAGAGTGGTACATTTATACAAATGGGATGATCACACTCAGTAGATTATAAGCTTTGTAATGATACCTTACAAGAGACCTTTTGCATGAAGCAAATTCCAGTTACATTATATTCACTTCTTATGTTTTTATAAAACCATATAGACTGCACAACGTCACAGGTGGTTTAGGTTGGACATTAGGAAAAACTTCCTAACAGTCAGGGTAGTTAAACACTGGAATTAATTGCCTAGGGAGGATGTGGCATCTCCATCTTTGGAGCAAGTTAGACAAACATCTGTCAGGGATGGTCCAGATAATACTTAGTCCGGCCATGAGGACAGGGGACTGAACTAGATGACCTCCCAAGGTCCCTTCCAGTCTTAGGATTCTGTGATTCTATGAACCTTGTAAATTACTCTCATGTCTTTTTCCTGGTTAATAAATCTTTAGTTTATTATAGAATTGGCTACAAGCATTGTCTTTGGTGAGAGATCTAGGGTGCACTTGACCTGGAGTGAGTGACTGGTCCTTTGGGACTAGAAGTAACTGAAATATTGTTGGGGATTTTTGGTGTCCAAGACCATCTATCACAAAGGCAAACTTGCTTAGACGGCACGATAGACTGGAGTGCCCAAGGAAACTGTCTGATGCCATGTTAAGGCTATTCTAGAGCTTGAGGAGTTCACAATTGATTTTGGTTGGTCAAATCTAAATATAGAACATACAATCAGTTTGGGGTTTGTGCCCTGGATTGTAAAAGTCTGCCCTAAGGTTGGTACTCATGTTTGTGAGCCATTCCAGACAGAATGACCCCCTTGTTCACATCTGTAGAGCTCTGAAAATCTGTGGATAGCCACTTTATATCTATGGATCATGTCTGTGTATCACGGGTCAGATGAGGATACAAATTTTGTGTCCACACGGGGCTCTACACATGTGAATATGGGTACAGGCAGGAAGAACAGCCATTCCCCAGCTTTCGTAGCAACAAAATCCCAGTTGCAAGAATTCTTATAGAAAAGCAAACATACATAATGAACCATAGCCACATTCACAGCACAGTCAGCTGCTCCAAAAGCCACTGCCACTTGAGATGGTTGATTTACTCTGATATCTGGAAGGAGGCAACAGGCTGGTGAGACATGTTCTCGCGCACTAAGCCAGTTTGTTGCATATTCCCAATACTAGAGAAGCTTGTTGAACCTCTGATGTCCACAGGAGTTCACGTTCCATCTTGGGTTCCATTTTATAATGAACAATGGCCACATACATACAAACATCACTCTTATTGATGGGGATGTATCCCCAGCAATGGTCTGAGATGTCTGAATGTTTGCAATCCATGTTGCCTTACATGAAACACGGTCAAATTGAAATTTGGTAGATTCAGAATCTCTGAAAATTCCCTAACGCTGATAGCCATTACATTCTGCGACTGAAAGAACCCATGTTTTCACACCTTACACATAATTGTAATAATCTTTGTGCAAAATAGGCCTTGTGAAGTATCCTTTAAAAACGAACACACTGATCTTTAAAGTGGGATTCCACAGGGATCTGTTCTGGGTCCAGCGTTGTTTAACATTTGTATTAATGACCTGGCTGTAGGTACAGAAAACATACTGATCAAGTTTTCAGATGACATAAAGTTGGAGGGAGGAGGGTTGCCAATACTTGGGAGGATAGAGCTAAAATTCAGACGGATCTTGATAAATTGGAGAACTGGGCTAGAGACAACAAAATGAAATTCAACCAAGACAAAGGTAAGGTGCTAACTTTGGGAAGAAAAACCAAATGCACAAATACAGAATGGGAGAAAATGGGCTTGGCAGCAACACTGCTGAGAAGGATCTGGGAGTTCTGGTGGATTACAACCTCAGCATGAGTCAGCCATGCGATGCTGTTGCAAACAAAGCAAATGCTATTTTAGGTTGCATTAACAGAGGCACAGGATGCAAGTTACGGGAGATGAGAGTACCACTCTACTCAGAGCTAGTTAGGCCTCAGCTGGAGTACTGTGTCCAATTTTGGGCACCAATGTATAGAAAGGATGTAGAGAAACTGGTGAGGTGAGTGACACAGATGATCTACAGGGATGGAATGCAAACCACCTGAGCAAAGGTTGAAGGAACTGGGTATGTGTAGTTTGGAAAAGAGGGAATTAAGAGGGGATATGATAGTGGTCTTCAAATACTTGAAATGCAGTCATAAAAAAGATGCAGAAAAGTTGTTCTGTCTTGCCACAGAGGGCAGGACAAGAGGCAATGGGTTCAGACTACAGCATAGCAGATTTAGATTAAATGTCAGAAAAAACTTCTTAACTGTAAGAACAGTAGGACAATGGAACAGACACCCCAGGAGGTTGTGGAAGCTTTTTCACTGGAGGTTTTCAGAAGGAAGATCTGTCTTGGATGGTTTAGACACAACAAATCCTGCATCCTGGCAGGGGGTTAGACTAGATGACCTATGCAGTCCCTTTTAACCCTATGATTCTAATATTCTTGTGTAATGTATGTACAAAATGCATACTGAGTTATGAACATAAATTGAAATCATGACTGCAATTTGTTTACCAGACACGTCTGGGGAGTGGGTAAGCTGGTTTCTCAAAGACAAAGGACAAGCCAACACCCTTAGCCAGGTGTTATTAAAGTTGATTGGCAATCACTTGTCAAGTGGCCATTCTTTGGCAAGGATGGGGTGCAGGAACAGATCAATCCGCATTTTAGCAAACAACAACACAGAACCTCTTTTACCACAAGACTTCATGTCTTCTTCCATACAGGTGGAATGAACTTTATCTAGGGGTAACCCTCAGGAAAATGCATTTCAAAGAATGACTGGACTATAAAAATGAGGGGCAAAACCACCCCAATTCATCTCTCTTTCACTTAAAAAGGTAAAGAAACCAGCCCCTTGACTCTGGGGAGTGATCCTGACCTGAGAATTCAGTTAGCCATATTGCAGGGTACATGTAGTGAGGAATTTACTTTGAACCAAGTCTAGTTAAAATGCTTTCCAGCAGGTAAATCTTATCTTTATTTCTCTTGTAACCATTTCTGACTTTAATACCTAATACTTTTATTCACTTAAAATCTATCTCTTTATAGTTAAATAAACCTGTTTTATTTTTTAATCTAAACTAATCCAGTGTTGTTTCAACTGAGCTGTTTGACAACTCCACTTAAAGTAGCAAACTATTGAACATTGACACTTTACAAGATCAATGAACCTTTAATATCTGAACTGGCCAGGAGAGGACTAGATAGTGCAGAACACACATTTCTGGGGAAACTGAGGGCTGGGAGAGTGTGGAGTCACTTTAACAGGCTAGTGGGGACTAGCGGAAGTCTGTGGTGTTGCAGGCAGGTTCCTGAATCCAAAGCGTGGAACTAGGGCTGTCTAATACATAGACATTAAGTGCATACTTGTTGCTGCCTGTGGGCATCCCAGGCAGAGAGCCACAGAAGCAAGGCATTGTAAGACACTCCAGGTTACAGGTTTTAATGGTGACCTAACTCTTTGCCAGTCTGGATTGCACCCCAGAACTTCACACATACCTACTATTCCCAGCTCTTTTCCAGAGGAGGAAGCCATGCTGCCTGCAATGAAATGTGATCTAGGGTTTAAAGAACATGACAGGGATTTAAATATATGGATTCTGTTCCTATCTCTCCCACAGATTTGCTATGCAGCCTAGTGCAAATCACTTGTAATCTGAGCTTTCCCATCTGTAAAATAGGCCTAGCACTTTCCTACCCCAATAGTATGTGAGGCTTAATGAATGGCTGAAAAGCACTTTTAGAGCCCCTAATGGATGATGTACAGAAGTGAAAAATATGATGATATTATGACACCAAGGATTCCTTCTGTGGAACTCCATCCCTTGGTATCCTCTACAGGCTCATAGTTGCCATCTTTAGAACTCGGGCTTTTCTGTATGATTCAATAAATCGGTGACTGGTTTTGCATCTTCTTTGTTATCTGCTCTTCATCTGAATTCGTCTCCCCTTTCTTTGCCCTTTGGCTGGTTACATCTGGGCCAATCCCAGTTTCAGTTTACACTTTGACATTCTCGGCCCCATGCCGCCATCATCTCGGAGGAGATGCTGACTTTAAACAAGAAACTTAAATCATTAGCAATAAAGCAGTGAGGAGAAATTAAATTTGAGTTCATATGTGCAACTAGCCTGTATTTAATTAAAAGAATTAAAACCTAAAGGACCTGCATCTAATTCAGAGCTGTCAGTCACTAGCTAATTATATAGGACTTAATGGCATTATTTACTGTAGTGGTCAATAAAAAGTACCATGGCAACCCTTGCACTACATGGTCTGATATCTCAGTGTGCACCTTTCTGAAGAAATGCAGGCTCAGAATGTTTAATACGCAGCTGTTTATTTCATCAGTGGCTTCAGGGAAAGGCAGGATTTACCTTCTCCATCATTAATCTTCTGCCTATCAACATAAATCTCTTCTAGGCTATGATGGCTGCATTTTGTTTTCGTTTGTTTGTTTGTTTTTTTGGTAATTAGGTCCCGGGGATAATGCAGGGGCTGTAATGGGCAAAAAAGGGATTGAATTTTGTATGATGAAGCAATCCTAAAGCTGTCAGGTGTTCAGTCTCTACTGAAAGACATCTCCACAGCATCTTGGCCAGTGGTTCTAACTATGGGGCATAACTTGAGCTGGTAGGAACGTTTCAAGTTTTTGGTGAAAAATCAACCTGAAAAAACAAAATATGTTTCCTCCAGAATGCCACTGCGGTGCCTCATGGGAACTGTAGTCCAGGTGCCTCATGCTCCCATTCTCCTCTACAGGTTGGGTTCCCAGGTGAGGATTTCTCATTGCATTTCTCATGATGCACCATGGTCTCCCGTCTTGTTGAGGGAAGTGAAGCATCATGGGAATCCCTGGCTGTGGAAAATGTATAAAAGGAAATACTTTTTCACACAGTGCCCAGTTATCCCATGGAACTCATTGCCACAAGGTGTCATGAGGCTAAGAGCTTAGCAGGATTCAACAAAACATTTGGACATTTATGTATTGAGGTCATAAATTGAGGACATCCAGAATTACAAAAGGCTTAGAAAACTAAACCAAAAACTCCCCTAGAGTTTTGGAAGGAAGAGAGATCCTATATGCCTCAGGGCATAAGCCAACCTCTGAGTACTGGATGTAAGGAAGAAACTCTCCCCGTGTTCTGGTTATAATTGCCTACCTCCTGCAGTGTTTGCACCTTTCTCTGTAGCATCTGGCCACTGTTGGAGACAGAGTACTAGACTAGATGACTCATTAGTCTGATCCATTGTGGCAATTAACATGTATAAAGACTGAATGTAATATCTGTCATGTGGCTGCCATCCATTCCTCATTAGCATGCTGCCAAGTGACATTTCTGTCACCTTGCTCTTAGGCAATGGAGTGCAAATGGCAGCAAAGCCGGTGGTGGAAGTGACTTCTTTCTCTGGATAAGAGCTTTTTGCCTCATTTTTTCCCATCTGTAAAACGTGGGGTTGTAATACTCGCCTACCCGCCTCCTAAGGAGTCATTAGTTAATATTTGTAAAATACTCTGGAGATAAGTACTAAGCATTGCTATCATGTTAACTCGTATAATGTTAGCTCCTTTTGTTAACAGATATAACTAAGGCTGTGAGTTTGTCACAGAGGTCATGGAAGTCACAGATTCCATGACTTTCCATGACTTTCGTGACTTCTGCAGCGGCCGGCATGCCTGGCCCTGGGGCCGCTTGAGCAGAACCTTGGGCCAGTCGTGCCGGCCGCTGCTGGGGCAGTCTCAGGCCACCGTGTCCCCCTCCCCCAGCAGCAGCAGGAGTTTGGGTGTGGGAGGAGGTTGGGCCACAGGACGGGGTGAGGGCTCTGGGCAGCGCTTACCTCGTGGGGGGGTCCCTGGAAACTGTGACATCCCTCAGCTCCTAGGCGGAGGAGCCAGAGGGCTCTGCAAGCTGCCTCCGCCTGCAGACACCACTTCTGCAGCTCCCATTAGCTACGGTTCCCGGCCAATGGGAGCAGCAGAGCCGGTGCTCAGGGCAGAGGCAGCACGTAGAGCTACCTGGCCACGCCTCTGCCTAGGAGCAGAGGGAGGGGGATGTCACTGTTTTCGAGGAGATGCAGAACCTGCCTGCCCTGCCAGCCTCCCTGCCCCAGCACCAGTAGGGTTCCCATGCCATATGCCACCGCCTGCCCCCCAGCACCTGCGGCACTCCTAGGCCACACACCACCCCCCCACAGATTTAGTCATGGTATATAGTAAAAATTATGGACAGGTCACAGGCTGTGAATTTTTTTTACTGACCATGACCTGTCCATGATTTTTACTAAAAATACCCGTAACTAAAATGTAGCCTTAGTTATACCTAATTCTAGTCAGAAAATGGTGTGCTTTTCTGCAATAAGTTTAAACTTTTCATTAAAACACTGCAAAGCATGTTTTTGGCTGAAAAGTGAAAAATGTTGGCTTTCACGTTTCCAGTTTTTTTTTATTGAAAAAAAAGGAAACACTATTTTCACAACAAATTTTATTTCGGTGAAACCCAATTTTCTCTCAAAAAACAGTTCCTGTGGAAAATGTTCAACCAGCCCTAATAATATCAGTAAGCTGCAGTGGTCCCTAAAGCAGACATGTTCAGTAGCATGGCATCCCAAATCTCACTGGAACCTTTGGGTGGTAGCATAATATAAATGTTTGATTATTATTATTATTATTATTTATTATTAATATAGTGTAAGTAAACTTTTATCAAAAGATGCATTTAGTAACACTGTAATCAAAATAAAATGTTAACTCATTTTCCAAGACGTATAAATCATCACAATGGGATATTTTTTGTACAGGGTGCACTAACTGTCACTGACCTAAAACAGAATTGCAGTGGAATTCTTGTATGTTCATAGGTGAAAAGCAATAACAAATCAGTTGGATGTTGGTTTGCATCTATGAATTATGAAGTTCCCTTTTTATTACATATTGCAAGGACTTCATCGGGGTCTATAAATCTAGATTTTAGGGAACCTGATATAAACTTTTCCCTTCCAGTTTTTTGCTGTTGCCAAGAGTCTGTCATCTATAAAGATTAATATAGTACAATAATAGAATACAATAGAAGTTTATAACAGGTCATGCCATAAAAATATATACAGACATCAACTTGGGTTGTATACAAGAAGAATAAATCAACAAAGTAAATGTACACTAACCAAACAGCTGATTGGAAAGATAAGCCATTAATTCGGACTTCAAAGAGTGAGAGGCAATCAGTTTCTTATGCAAGTGGTGGTCACTTCTATAAACATAGAATCCTTAGGATTCATGAAACAATGGAACAGAAATCCTCTTCTTTGAGGACTGTCAGTAGTAATAGGTGATACTCCAAAAGTAACTTTACGAATTTAAATATCTTTAAAAATCTGGCCCACTCTTCAGTATTAGCTTAACTGTGCTTCCATTGAAGTCAGTGGTAAAACTCTGGTTGATTTCAGTGGAAATAGAATTAGGTCAATGCCGAGCATTTCTGAAAATCCTAAGTTTAGAGTTTTGGTTCAGTTCAACTGCCAAGGGTCCAGATGCTTCCAAACCTCATGAATCTGGAAAAATGAGCTGGAAGGTGCATGAGAATAAACTGTCTTTCTTCCTTCAGTTCTCTTTCTGTTTTAATCATGCTAAGAAAGTTTGCACAACTTGCAACCCCTTCAAATAGCAAGAGTATCCTAGAGGATGAAACAAGATCAAATTGATGATCAATACAGTATTTTGTCATAAGAAAATTATGAAAGTGGTGTCAGAAAATATTCAGTTGGAATAATGAAATACTAAAAAAGAAAATAAAAACAATAACCCTTAGCATAAAGTTCAATATCTATATAAGAAGTAGAAGAAAAACAAGCTGTTAAGTGAGTAAAGCACTTTGCAACAGAGCTAAGAAATGAGAGCATTTCACCCATATGCAACCAGCAACAGGGAAGCCTGCAGAGACATTTTTTAGTCTGGGGTCAAATTTCCAAAATCTGTCATTGAGCCAAAAGGTATTGACCTAGAGCAGGGGTAGGCAACCTATGGCATGTGTGCCAAAGGCGGCATGCGAGCTGATTTTCAGTGGCACACACACTGCTCGGGTCCTGGCCACCAGTCCGGGGACCTCTGCATTTTAATTTAATTTTAAATGAAGCTTCTTAAACATTTTTAAAACCTTATTTACTTTACATACAACAATAGTTTAGTTATGTATTATAGACTTATAGAAAGAGACCTTCTAAAAATGTTAATACATATTACTGGCATGCAAAACCTTAAATTAGAGTGAATAAATGAAGACTCGGCACAGCACTTCTGAAAGGTTGCTGACCCCTGACTTAGAGTCTCCCCAGGAACAGTTCAGTGCTTGGGTCCCAGGTGTCTGAGCGATCATTAGCTACTGTTTCTACAGCTGAGAAGTATGGAATATCTGAGAAGGCATATCAGAGCAAAGTGGCTATCTAATCAATAGAGCAACCACAGTATCTAACGACTAGTTTAGACTGGCACAGCTTTAAACACAGAGGACATCATAGCAGATTCTGCTCTTAGTCTCTCCTATGTTCTAAGACATTTTGCTTGCCATGTGGATTTTTTTAAAATGTGTGAATGTTAGTAGCTCCTGACCAATCTACAGAGAGGGAGAAATTCTGTCTCCATTGAAGTAAATGGCAAAATGTGCATTGACTTTAATGGGGCTAGGATTTCAACCAAAAAGCTCCAATTTCAGTCCATTTTAAGTGCGTGGGTTTGTGTCTTCTAGTAAACAAGGTGTGAATTAGAAATCATCTGTTTTGCCCAGAATGGGCTTCTGCTACTTCCTGTTTCCAGCTGGGTCTGCAATCCCGCAACAGCCTTCCGTTTAAAAAGTCATTCAAGTTCTGATCTGAGGCAGAACCTGGAAGGTCAGAAGTGTGCAGGGGAAACGTTCTTAACTAGACCTGCTCAAACATTGAAAAAGTTCTGTTCAGATTTGGTTTGGATGAAGGTTCAGATCAATTAGTCTTTTATCTGAACTGGTTCTCCTTTCTCTCACTATAAGGAGCATGGTGTATTAGATATGGTAAGCCACTCCAAAATACACCGCTACCTCGATATAACGTGACCCTATATAACACGAATTCGGATATAACGCGGTAAAGCAATGCTCCGGGGGGG